>NW_028152012.1:7500-97500 GCF_964638095.1 Poromitra crassiceps
TGATATTATCACGAATATATAAACTGGAGACGAGGCTCCGTTTAGCACTGAGAGAGGAAGAAGAAGCTCCTCTCTCTTATGGACTCAGATGAATGCTGGTTTAGTTAGCTGTGAAGCTAATGGAGCTAACGTGTTGGAGCTTTGAAGAACAACGTTTGTCAGTAAATCGTCCAGGAGGGAAAGTTGCTGTGTCACTGTATGGAAATGTCTAATGTCCAAAACATGACAGCGTTGGTGAACTAGCAACTAACTGCTGCTGTTGAAGAGATATTTAGCCTGTTTGAAGAAGATAGCAGAATACGAGGAGGAATCTTCTTTGTCTGAGTCCAGACCTTCAGATCTTCCCACTCCACTGAGTTGACTGCTTCTGAAGAAGGAAATGGAGTGTAACAAGTTAACAGTTCATTCTGATCTCAGGCTAGAATCTTCTCCTTCCAAAAAGATCAAGCAACACAGTTGGACACTGCTGGACATTGATTTAAATCCTGTAGTGCGGTTACACAGAGTAGCCATACCTCCAGACTTCCAGCAGCTGTTGCTCATTAAAGAAGAAGTTCTCCCTAAGCTGCAGGAGTGGAGCCCCAGTCTGGACCAGGAGAGCACAGAGCCCCCACACATTAAAGAGGAACAGGAGGAACTCTGGATCAGTCAGAATGACCAGATTCAAGAGGGCCCAGGGCCGCCACATATTAAAGAGGAACTCTGGATCAGTCAGGAGGGAGAGCATCTTCCAGAACTGGAGGACGCTGATATCACCAAGTTGCAATTCACTCATGTCCCTGTGAAGAGTGAAGATGAGGAAGAGAAACCTCAGTCCTCACAGCTTCATCAAAACCAAACTGAGGAGAAGAGAGAGGTAGAGCCTCTAGCCAGCAGCTCAACTGAACAGATGAAAACAGAAGCTGATGGAGAGGACTGTGGAGACTCTTCTGAGACTGAAGACAGTGATGATTGGACAGAAACTCACATGGATTCACAGAAAAACAGTGACGTTCTTGGGAACAAACACTTTAGTTCTTCAGTTTGTGGTAAAATATGTGTTAATAAAGGACACTTGAACAGACACAAGAGAGTCCACACAGGAGATAAACAATTTACATGCTCAGTCTGTGGTAAATGTTTTGGTCAGAAAGGAACCATGAAAAAACACATGACAGTTCACACAGGAGATAAACCATTTAAATGCTCAGTCTGTGGTAAATGTTTTGGTCAGAAAGAACACTTGACAACACACATGATAGTCCACACAGGAGATAAACAATTTACATGCTCAGTCTGTGGTAAATGTTTTGGTCAGAAAGGAACCATGAAAAAACACATGACAGTTCACACAGGAGATAAACCATTTAAATGCTCAGTCTGTGGTAAATGTTTTGGTCAGAAAGAACACTTGACAACACACATGATAGTCCACACAGGAGATAAACAATTTAAATGCTCAGTCTGTGGGAAATGTTTTGGTGAGAAAGGAAGCTTGACAAAACACATGAGACTCCACACAGGAGATAAACCATTTACATGCTCAGTCTGTGGTAAATGTTTTGGTGAGAAAGGAAGCTTGACAAAACACATGATAGTCCACACAGGAGATAAACCATTTAAATGCTCAGTCTGTGGTAAATGTTTTGGTCATAAGTCAAACCTGAAGAAACACATGATAGTCCACACAGGAGATAAACCATTTAAATGCTCAGTCTGTGGTAAAGGTTTTAGTTGTAAAGACCGCTTGACAACACACATCATAGTCCACACAGCAGAGGTCACTTAATATTGGGCTGGACAATATTGTATTATTATCATTGTCTATCAATGGAAACATATTGTCAGACCATTGATCGAGTGATTGTCGCAACAATTCTGTTCTAAATGAATGATCAAATGCAAATCATTGTTGTCTCAAAATGAGACAAAAATCACATGTATGTTTGTATCTTATATTATCCTGCATTTCAATTGTCTTCCATATAGTGTCATTTTCCTTGAATTAAACATGACTAAAAGCTGTTGTGTCGTGGGTTGCACAGCCAACAAATGTAAAAAAATCACGCTGTGAGCCACTGAGTCTCACCAGGTCATCATTTCTGTCAGAGCTTTTCAGTCTTCACTTGAGAAGTTCTTCAAAGTCTAAGCTTTCACTGAGGCTCAAACCCAAAACCTCCAAATTGTGGTGTGGCCATAGGTGTCATTTACATTGGGGACATGTCTCCACCACACCATAGGCTCAAAACACAGCATCATGACCAGCTGAATGAGGTCAGATAGACTCAAAACACAGCATCATGACCAGCTGAATGAGGGTTCTGCATGACTCGTTCAGCTCTTGGGAAAAGACATAACTTAGCTCTGCATACATTCTAGTTTTTCTGTGGACCTGCAGGAGACTTTTGCAGAATCCTAGATGCATGATTTCAATTGGGTGTTTGTAGCATTGGATCTGTTTTTGTATAGAGCAAGAGGCACTCTACCTGCACTATGCTATTTAATGGGCATATAGCAGGAACTGAAATGAGGCTTGCAACCGGACAGGAAATGTACTCGACTGTGATGTACCTTGCGTTTCTCTATCCATTTCATTGGTTGATTGTGTAGTTTTTATATTCTTTGGGATAACTGACCAAACATGACATCACGGTGAGATATTTCCAGCTCAGTTACAATGGAGTTTAATAGGAGAAGCATTTTCAACTACCTCAAATGGTGTCACTCCCTCAGAATCAAACATCAATCAAATCAAAGAGCAACACCAAAAAACTTCTCTGGAGGATGTAGGTCTGGGATACTCAACTTGCTTTGCCGGGGGGCCACTTTTGTGAAATGATAGGAGGCCAGGGGCCAGTTAATAAACAAACAATATACATTTTGCTGTAGCGGATTGTAGGTTTTTGGGGTGTCAGCCGGAGTTTAGTCTGACAATGTTGTGCACACCGGATAGTTAGTTAGGGTTAGTTAGGATAAGTACATACATAAGTGCCTGGGTAGCGAGCAGACGGCAGTATTTGACAATTTAGCAGCTAAATTATAGATTATTGAAAGACATTCCATATTCCAGACTGAAACGCTATAACAGAAGTGGAGTATTGGCCAGAATGACATGAACATTTGGACACTTATTCAGCGGGTATCTTGCATGTTGCGTTCAGGTCGCGCTGTAACTTTTTTGCAATTCCATCGCGGGCCGCATGTGGCCCGCAGGCCGCAAGTTGAGTATCACTGATGTAGGGCATTCTGGGAAATGTAGGAAATCACTAAGTGAAGTTTAGTAGATGAGGCAGGCTGAGGGGGAAAAGTGGGTAACACAAAAACAGCATAAAATAATTGAATTGAACATCACAGATTGACAAAAAAATGTTTTACCTTTATTTAAACAGATAAAAGCTTGAGATCAAATAACTCTTTTTCGAGCAACACCTGGCCAAAAATGGCAGCATAAAAACAAGAAAATGGGAGAAAAAAAAAGACGGATAATAAAAACACAGATGGACAAAACATCAGGATGGACAGTGAAGACAGAAGTAGGGAGGGAAATAAAATGGAGCAAGCAGTAGCCAAATTTGGCAACGTAAGAGTATCTGAGGGTGGAATTTTCCTTCAATTCTACTCCATTAAATTAAATTTTGCAGAATAATATTGAAGTAGTTTGTTAATTAGTGGGAATCCACAAGTCGACCTATAGTGACCTATTGACTCTGTTATGTGTAATATACCCAAATTTGTTGATTCTCAGATTAAAGCAGCAGTGGAAACATGACTTCTTCCACGTATAAGTTGGCTGGCTCCTCCCACAATGCTCGACCACGTATAAGTTGGCTGGCTCCTCCCACAGTGCTCGACCACATATAAGGTGGCTCCTCCCACAATGCTCGACGACATAGAAGTTGGCTGGCTCCTCCCACAATGCTTGACCACGTATAAGTTGGCTGGCTCCTCCCACAATGCTCGACCACATAAAGGTGACTCCTCCCACAATGCTCGGCCACATAGAAGTTGGCTGGCTCCTCCCACAATGCTTGACCACGTATAAGTTGGCTGGCTCCTCCTACAATGCTCGACCACGTATAAGTTGGCTGGCTCCTCCCACAGTGCTCGACCACATATAAGTTGGCTCCTCCCACAATGCTTGACCACATAGAAGTTGGCTGGCTCCTCCCACAATGCTCGACCACGTATAAGTTGGCTGGCTCCTCCCACATTGCTCGACCACATATAAGTTGGCTCCTCCCACAATGCTTGACCACATAGAAGTTGGCTGGCTCCTCCCACAGTGCTCGACCACATATAAGTTGGCTCCTCCCACAATGCTCGACCACATAGAAGTTGGCTGGCTCCTCCCACAATGGTCGACCACGGATGGATCTTCCATATTTAGTTGTAAAGTTGTAACTTTCTGCAACTGTAAAAGGGTCTATAAGTTGGCTGGCTCCTCCCACAATGCTCGACCACATATCAGTTGGCTGGCTCCTCCCACAATCCTTGACGACGTATAAGTTGGCTGGCTCCTCCCACAATGCTCGACCACATAGAAGTTGGCTGGCTCCTCCCACAATGCTCGACCACATAGAAGTTGACTGGCTCCTCCCACAATGCTCGACCACATAGAAGTTGGTTGGCTCCTCCCACAATGCTCAACCACATAGAAGTTGGCTGGCTCCTCCCACAATGCTTGACCACATAGAAGTTGGCTCCTCCCACAATGCTTGACCACATAGAAGTTGGCTGGCTCCTCCCACAATGGTCAACCACGTATAAGTTGGCTGGCTCCTCCCACAGATAAGTTGGCTGGCTCCTCCCACGTATAAGTTGGCTGGCTCCTCCCACAATGGTCGACCACGTATAAGTTGGCTGGCTCCTCCTTGTCCCAGCTGCATCACCACTGCATCAAGTCAGTGTTTGCGTGGAAGAGCTGCGAAGCACAGTTTCAAGTGAGTTGTAGCCACCTAGCCTATATGCAGCACCCACACTTTACAGCCGACACAAATGTGTTTAATATCTAGGCTTCTATGTTTTTACATGTTTTATAAGCTAATCAATGCTGTGGGAATATGCAATATGTTGCTGCTGTGGAAATAAAGTGTTTGAGCAAAAAACGCAATTGGTATTGTTCGGTAAATTTGGCATTTTAATTACAATTAATCGATGGATCGATTAATTGATCGTTAACGTTACCGATGTTCGAATCAGGAACGTGCTTAAAATTGACATCCCTAGTCATAACATACTTGTCAAGACCATAGACCGTATAATATGGTCCTAGCCACCCATTGGTTTCTGAACTCCTGTTTGGAGGCCTCATAGTTTACTAAATGAACATCATGACTTGAAACTAATTGAAACTATAAACTCATTAAGAAAGTCTTTAGTGAGGTCAAAAGTGAGAAGTAGGGTCATTTTCCCATTGGCTTCCATGAAATAGGAATTTCTTTTCGCAGCCAGTGGAGTCGCCGCCTGCTGGCCATTAAAAAGGGTTTAAATGACTTCTGCAGTGGCTTGATTTTTCACAAACAGGGGTTGGCTCTTGATCAAAATATATAATAGTGTTTTGACTGGTAATACTGTTTTCTCCCTCTCAGGAACCTGGGTCCAGCTCTGAGTAGGACTGTGTATCAGCTGTACTGCACTCAAGGAGCACTGTCACACACACACACACACACACACACACACACACACACACACACACACACACACACACACACACACACTCATTAATTCACTGTCACAATCTCTCTCGCTATCTCTCTGGCACACACACACACTCATTAATTCACACAGTCACAATCTCTATCTCTCTCTCTCTCTCTCTCTCACACACACACACACACACACACACACACACACACACATCCACTTACCTCACTTACTCCAACAGTAGTAGTAGTATATATTGTTTGTTTATTATATTTCCACTCAAAGCTTGTATGAAAAGTTCCACAAATTGATTTTGACCTGGCATCAATAAAGTTTCTAATTTTGAATAGCATTCTGGTGTCAATAAAAAGGTTGCTCTTTAAGCAAATGAAGATGTATTGTGAAACCGCCTTTTTGCTGTTCTCTCTGTATTCCCCTAACAGGATTGGTATTGTTTTCATTTGTCATGTTATCAAAATGATCATGTTTATTTATGCACCTCAAGACAGTGATGATGATGATGATGATGATGATGATTGGATGAGACTAGGGAACCTCAGTCAGGTTCAGACACTCTCAGAAAAGCAGTCAAGTATTTGGGAATAAACAATTTATTTCTGCACTTTGTGGTGAAAGATGTGACCACAAGGGAACTCTGCTGATACACATGACAATGCACACAGGAGCGAAACCATTTAATTCCTGTTTGTCCCTGAACTTGAATTAATTTCTTCACAGCGCCGTGGTCTGGGTTGGATAAGGATTCCAGATTTTATTTTTTAAGTTGATTCTGACTGACTCCTTGTAATCAGGTTAATTCTAGATCTATTCCAAATGAAAATCAACACAAAAATTAAGTTGTTTTGCTGGTTGGCGTTCAACCAATGAGCCTTGAAGCAATTCCCCCCCTCACACACACACACACACACACTTGTGAAATTGATCAGATCTAGTATACGGCCTAACTCAGAAATAAATCAATTACAAATTTGTTTAAATCAAACTGATTGATTGATTCCAAGATTTGGAGTTGAGGCTGCAACCGGAGTCGACTCCAATTTCATTTATTAGTAGAATCGAGATGATAGAATCGAGAACCAATTATTTCGGAGTTGATTGCCCATCCCTAGGTCTAGGTTAGCTGGTGTCAATGGGTGCTGTAGGGGTTATTAAGTACAATGTTTATTGTTTAAAAGGATCCCCATTAGTCTTCACTTTAGTGGAGACTACTCTTCCTGGGGTCCACATCATCAACATACAATCATCCACAAATAACAATTAGTCGCTGTACAAGAGAAGTTGACAGCAGGTCAGATACATAACACTCGAATAGCAGATTAGTTAATCAAATTAATCCAAAACGTGAGGTCATCAACAAAATGAGTCACTCAAATAGCAGGTCTGTTAATCAAGGAAGGTTATGTCGGACCTAATCTGAGTTCTTGACTCAAGACAGCTTCTCTTAGCTTATTTTTAAAAGTGAACTTATTAGAGAGCACAGTGAGATATGGGGGGAGACAATTGCAAAGTGCCACAGCTCTGTACATGACCGCTTTCCTAAGGGCATTGGTTCTAGGTAAAGGCAAGGTGAAACGACTGCCCAAAGCTTGTCTGGTGCTATAGCCATGTCTATCGTGTGTAGGTAGAAGCTGTGAAAACAAAAAACCTGGTTTACGTGAAATGTCAATGTTCCTGAAAAACCTAATAAGGCTGCATGCCAGTCTGTCATCCACCCTCATCCATGACAGCCTGGCATGCATTCCTTCAACACTGCTTAGAATTGAACAGCGGAGAGCAAGCCGTGCAGCTCTGTTCTGAGCCAGCTGTAATTGAACAAGTTCTTGTTTTGACGCACTGGACCAAACTGTTGCACAGTAGTCAAGATGTGATAAGACTAGGGATTGAATTAATAATTGAACAGTATTCTCATTTAGCAGGTAAGTACTTCTTCTGATGTTGGATATATTACGACTCATTTTAGATACTACATTATGAATGTGAGTGGAGTGGACCAAGATAGTGTTTCATCCACAGTCACACCCAGCAGTTTTTTTGCCTCCCTTGTTCAATGGTAGCACCATGCATAGAAAGACACAGATTAGGTTCAGACCTCAGGGCAAGTTTAGAGCCAAAAACAAGGCATTTGGTTTTCAAAACATTTAACTTTAGCTTGTAATGTGGCAGAACATCATCAGGTGAAACCTGGCAACAGTAGCCTATTCACCTTCACTATATGTGTGTGTGTGTGTGTGTGTGTGTGTGTGTGTGTGCGTGTGTGCGTGTGTGCGTGTGTGTGTGCGTGCGTGCGTGCGTGCGTGCGTGCGTGCGTGTGTGCCCAAGCAAACGTTTTTTCCGTTGAAAAATAGGCTGGGTTAAACGGTTATTTCTTACCTTTAGAATAAACCTTTGTCTGTATAAATTGACTGGGTCACAGTAGTAGGCGGGTGTATCCGTGCTTGTTCTGTTCACTTTACTGAGCGACTCAGGCAGAGCTGACCAGCATTCCGTTCTCCAGTGTCAAGCCAGCAGAGACGAAACCATGGATGTATTGACGGTATTTCCGGTACAATTTTCAAAGTATAACGCAGCATTCAAGCGCCGGGATTGGCGTATGAAATAGGCCACGCCCATCGTTGGGAAAAGCGGAAATCTCGCTCTCAATCATTACTCTATCGATGTTTTCCTTCTCGCATAATATAGTTTACAGCTGTAATTGACCAACAGAAGACTCTGTAAGTATGGATGATATTATCACGAATATATAAAGTGGAGACGAGGCTCCGTTTAGCACTGAGAGAGGAAGAAGAAGCTCCTCTCTCTTATGGACTCAGATGAATGGTTTAGTTAGCTGTGAAGCTAATGGAGCTAACGTGTTGGAGCTTTGAAGAACAACGTTTGTCAGTAAATCGTCCAGGAGGGAAAGTTGCTGTGTCACTGTATGGAAATGTCTAATGTCCAAAACATAACAGCGTTGGTGAACTAGCAACTAACTGCTGCTGTTGAAGAGATATTTAGCCTGTTTGAAGAAGATAGCAGAGTACGAGGAGGAAGCTTCTTTGTCTGAGTCCAGACCTTCAGATCTTCCCACTCCACTGAGTTGACTGCTTCTGAAGAAGGAAATGGAGTGTAACAAGTTAACCATTCAGTCTGATCTCAGGCTAGAATCTTCTCATTCTAAAAAGAACAAGCAACACTGTTGGACACTGCTGGACACTGATTTAAATCCTGTAGTGCAGTTACACAGACTAGCCATACCTCCAGACTTCCAGCAGCTGTTGGTCATTCAAGAAGAAGTTCTCCCTAAGCTGCAGGAGTGGAGCCCCAGTCTGGACCAGGAGGACCCAGACCCCCCACACATTAAAGAGGAACAGGAGGAACTCTGGATCAGTCAGAATGACCAGCTTCAAGAGGACCCAGGGCCGCCACATATTAAAGAGGAACAGGAGGAACTCTGGACCAGTCAGGAGGGAGAGCATCTTCAGGATGGCCCAGACCCCCCACACATTAAAGAGGAACAGGATAAACTACTGTGGACCAGTAAAGAGGGAGAGCAGCTTCCAGGACTGGAGGAGACTGATATCACCAAGTTCCAATTCACTCCTGTCCCTGTGAAGAGTGAAGATGAGGAAGAGAAACCTCAGTTCTCACAGCTTCATCAAAGCCAAACTGAGGAGAAGAGAGAGGCAGAGCCTCTAGCCAGCAGCTCAACTGAACAGATGAAAACAGAAGCTGATGGAGAGAACTGTGGAGCATCAGAACCAGCCAGTGCTGGCAAGACTGCAGACTCTTCTGAGACTGAAGACAGTGATGATTGGACAGAAACTCACATGGACTCACAGAAAAACAGTGAAGTTCTTGGGAACAAACACTTTAGTTGTTCAGTTTGTGGTAAAAGATTTGTTGATAAAAGTCAGTTGAACAGACACATCAGAGTCCACACAGGAGAGAAGCCATTTAAATGCTCAGTCTGTGGTAAATGTTTCGGTCAGAAACAACACTTGACAACACACATGCTAATCCACACAGGATATAAAGCATTCAAGTGCTCAGTCTGTGGTAAATGTTTTGGTGAGAAAGGAAACTTGACAACACACATGACAGTCCACACAGGAGATAAACCATTTAAATGCTCAGTCTGTGCTAACTGTTTTCATCATAGCAAATCCTTGAAACGACACATGATAGTCCACACAGGAGAGAAATCATTTAAGTGTTCAGTCTGTGGTAAATGTTTTGTTCAGAAAGGACACTTGACAAGACACATGATAGTCCACACAGGAGATACACCATTTAAATGCTCAGTCTGTGGTAAATGTTTTGGTGAGAAAGGAAGCTTGACAAAACACATGATAGTCCACACAGGAGATAAACCATTTACATGCTCAGTCTGTGGTAAATGTTTTGGTCATAAGCAGAACCTGAAGAAACACATGATAGTCCACACAGGAGAGAAATCATTTAAGTGTTCAGTCTGTGGTAAATGTTTTGTTCAGAAAGGACACTTGACAAGTCACATGATAGTCCACACAGGAGAGAAATCATTTAAGTGTTCAGTCTGTGGTAAATGTTTTGTTCAGAAAGGAAGCTTGACAAGACACATGATAGTCCACACAGGAGATAAACCAGTTACATGCTCAGTCTGTGGTAAATGTTTTCGTCAGAAAGGAAGCTTGACAAGACACATGATAGTCCACACAGGAGATAAACCAGTTACATGCTCAGTCTGTGGTAAATGTTTTCGTCAGAAAGGAAGCTTGACAAGACACATGATAGTCCACACAGCAGAGGTCACTTAATATTGGGCTTGACATTATTTCAATATTATCATTGTCTATCAGTGGAAACATATTGTCAGACCATTGATCAGTGATTGTCATCACAAGTCTGTTCTACCTTGTAAATGAATGATCAAATGCAAATCATTAGTGTCTCAAAATGAGATGAAACAAATGAGGGAATATTATTTGAAAATTACATGTACTGTATGTATGTTTGTTTGCATTTCAATTGGCCGAGAAATGTATGTATGTTTGTTTGCATTTCAAGTGGCCGAGAAATGGGTGGCAATGTAGCTGTCGGATCACCTGAACTTGGGCCACACTCCCCTGCACCCAATGCAGTTTGGTTTTCGGACCAACCACTCCACGGAGACAGCAAACTGCTACTTCCTAGAAAAGGTTAAATCAAAGCTTGATGGAGGTGGGGTAGTGGGCACAGTTTTTTTTAGACCTAAAGAAGGCGTTTGACACAGTCAACCATGAAGTCCTTCTCTCTAAATTATCATTTTTTAACTTTTCTCCAGAAGCCATTAAGTGGACGCATTCATATCTCACAAACAGACAACAAAGTGTACGCATTGGTAATATACAGTCATCTTTCATCACCTGTAACATTGGAGTCCCTCAAGGATCGATACTGGGCCCGATCTTTTTTGGCCTGTACATAAATGATCTACCCTCAGTCTGCCCACTTGTTAATATACAGATGTATGCCGATGATACAGTGCTTTTCGTTCATACCAAAAACAGACAACAATCCGCCACAAAACTAACAGCAGCCATGGTACATGTATCCACCTGGTTAACCAATTCATGTTTACATCTGAACATCAGTAAAACCGTGTGCATGTATTTATCCTGTAAGTCCACACAGTAGCCCATCAACCTGAGGTTTTTGTTAAGGGGGAGAAACTCAATGTTGTTTCAGAGTTCAAGTATTTAGGAATCATCCTTGACTCAAATCTATCATTCAAAAAACATGTCAAAAAGCTCACCAATACAGTTAAACTCAACCTGGCCAATTTCCGTCATATTCGCCCGTACTTATCATCCACAGCTGCTACCCTGTTCATGCACGCCATGATCCTTTCCCATATCTCATACTGTTACACTAGCTGGTCTCAAGCCAACTCAACAACTCTGAAACCAATTGAGTCTCTTTTTAAAAAAGCACTTAAAATATTGGATAGAAAGCCCAACAGCTACCACCACTGCCACATTGTAAAGAAATTTAATCTTTTTAATTTTGATAGTTTTAAACATTTTTCAGATGCCTGTCTATTTTTTCAAATCTTACACGAACTTGCTCCTCCCCCACTCTCTGAGTTCATAACTCAAGGACAGAGCAACAAGGGCGGCGTCCAGAGGAGACTGTGTTGTCCCATTTAGACGGTCCACGTTTGGACAATCAGTCTTCTCAGTCAGAGCCGCCCACTACTGGAACAGTCTCCCCACTGACATTAGAGAGAGCTCCAACATTTCCATTTTTAAATACAGATTGAAGGGGTGGCTCAAATCGAATCAAATTTGCACACACAATTAACTATTTAATCTTATATACAAATACACTTACACATATTAACTCACACTCGCTTTTCTTAGTTTTCAATTTTTACTTACATTGTTTTAATGTATTTGTTTTAATTGTTGTGTTAATTGTTTCTATGTACTGTCCTGTTAGCCTTGTTTGGTATTGTAATGTGACATTGTGGGTCGTTATGTTGAGCTTTTACGGAGTGTCTGTCTTGTGCTGTCTTGCAATGTTGTATGGTTTTAGCCTCATCCTATACTGCTTTGTTTACTTTTTAGTATGAACCCTTGACCCTAGTTCTTTTACCATCATGCTCAGGGACTACAGATGAAAATTAGCTCTCTTGCTAACTCTGGTACATTTACATGGATGTGCAAACTGACATGTTGATTAATGTACACTGTCCCTGGTAAATAAATGCTTAAATAAAAAATAAAATAAAATAAAATTGTCCTCCATACACCAGCCTCATTTTCCTTGCACAGCCAACAAATGTAAAAAAAAAATGTTGCACTCGAGAAAACAAGGAAGCCGTTGAGAAGAATAGCAGGAACTGAAATGAGGCTTGCAACCGGACAGGAAATGTACTCGACTGTGATGTACCTTGCGTTTCTCTATCCATTTCATTGGTTGATTGAGTTTATATTCTTGGGGATAACTGACCAAACATGACATCACGGTGAGATATTTCCAGCTCAGTTACAATGGAGTTTAATAGGAGAAGCATTTTCAACTACCTCAAATGGTGTCACTCCCTCAGAATCAAACATCAATCAAATCAAAGAGCAACACCAAAAAACTTCTCTGGATGATGTAGGGCATTCTGGGAAATGTAGGAAATCACTAAGTGAAGTTTAGTAGATGAGGCAGGCTGAGGGGGAAAAGTGGGTAACACAAAAACAGCATAAAATAATTGAATTGAACATCACAGATTGACAAAAAAATGTTTTACCTTTATTTAAACAGATAAAAGCTTGAGATCAAATAACTCTTTTTCGAGCAACACCTGGCCAAAAATGGCAGCATAAAAACAAGAAAATGGGAGAAAAAAAAGACGGATAATAAAAACACAGATGGACAAAACATCAGGATGGACAGTGAAGACAGAAGTAGGGAGGGAAATAAAATGGAGCAAGCAGTAGCCAAATTTGGCAACGTAAGAGTATCTGAGGGTGGAATTTTCCTTCAATTCTACTCCATTAAATTAAATTTTGCAGAATAATATTGAAGTAGTTTGTTAATTAGTGGGAATCCACAAGTCGAACTATAGTGACCTATTGACTCTGTTATGTGTAATATACCCAAATTTGTTGATTCTCAGATTAAAGCAGCAGTGGAAACATGACTTCTTCCACGTATAAGTTGGCTGGCTCCTCCCACAATGCTCGACCACGTATAAGTTGGCTGGCTCCTCCCACAGTGCTCGACCACATATAAGGTGGCTCCTCCCACAATGCTCGACGACATAGAAGTTGGCTGGCTCCTCCCACAATGCTTGACCACGTATAAGTTGGCTGGCTCCTCCCACAATGCTCGACCACATAAAGGTGACTCCTCCCACAATGCTCGACCACATAGAAGTTGGCTGGCTCCTCCCACAATGCTTGACCACGTAGAAGTTGGCTGGCTCCTCCCACAATGCTTGACCACGTATAAGTTGGCTGGCTCCTCCTACAATGCTCGACCACGTATAAGTTGGCTGGCTCCTCCCACAGTGCTCGACCACATATAAGTTGGCTCCTCCCACAATGCTTGACCACATAGAAGTTGGCTGGCTCCTCCCACAATGCTCGACCACGTATAAGTTGGCTGGCTCCTCCCACATTGCTCGACCACATATAAGTTGGCTCCTCCCACAATGCTTGACCACATAGAAGTTGGCTGGCTCCTCCCACAGTGCTCGACCACATATAAGTTGGCTCCTCCCACAATGCTCGACCACATAGAAGTTGGCTGGCTCCTCCCACAATGGTCGACCACGGATGGATCTTCCATATTTAGTTGTAAAGTTGTAACTTTCTGCAACAAATTCGGCTCCGCCCACGAAATACGTCAAGCTGTTTACAAACTGTAAAAGGGTCTATAAGTTGGCTGGCTCCTCCCACAATGCTCGACCACATATCAGTTGGCTGGCTCCTCCCACAATCCTTGACGACGTATAAGTTGGCTGGCTCCTCCCACAATGCTCGACCACATAGAAGTTTGCTGGCTCCTCCCACAATGCTCGACCACATAGAAGTTGACTGGCTCCTCCCACAATGCTCGACCACATAGAAGTTGGTTGGCTCCTCCCACAATGCTCAACCACATAGAAGTTGGCTGGCTCCTCCCACAATGCTTGACCACATAGAAGTTGGCTCCTCCCACAATGCTTGACCACATAGAAGTTGGCTGGCTCCTCCCACAATGGTCAACCACGTATAAGTTGGCTGGCTCCTCCCACAGATAAGTTGGCTGGCTCCTCCCACGTATAAGTTGGCTGGCTCCTCCCACAATGGTCGACCACGTATAAGTTGGCTGGCTCCTCCTTGTCCCAGCTGCATCACCACTGCATCAAGTCAGTGTTTGCGTGGAAGAGCTGCGAAGCACAGTTTCAAGTGAGTTGTAGCCACCTAGCCTATATGCAGCACCCGCGCTTTACAGCCGACACAAATGTGTTTAATATCTAGGCTTCTATGTTTTTACATGTTTTATAAGCTAATCAATGCTGTGGGAATATGCAATATGTTGCTGCTGTGGAAATAAAGTGTTTGAGCAAAAAACGCAATTGGTATTGTTCGGTAAATTTGGCATTTTAATTACAATTAATCGATGGATCGATGAATTGATCGTTAACGTTACCGATGTTCGAATCAGGACCGTGCTTAAAATTGACATCCCTAGTCATAACATACTTGTCAAGACCATAGACCGTATAATATGGTCCTAGCCACCCATTGGTTTCTGAACTCCTGTTTGGAGGCCTCATAGTTTACTAAATGAACATCATGACTTGAAACTAATTGAAACTATAAACTCATTAAGAAAGTCTTTAGTGAGGTCAAAAGTGAGAAGTAGGGTCATTTTCCCATTGGCTTCCATGAAATAGGAATTTCTTTTCGCAGCCAGTGGAGTCGCCGCCTGCTGTCCATTAAAAAGGGTTTAAAGGACTTCTGCAGTGGCTTGATTTTTCACAAACGGGTTGGCTCTTGATCAAAACATATAATAGTGTTTTGACTGGTAATACTGTTTTCTCCCTCTCAGGAACCTGGGTCCAGCTCTGAGTAGGACTGTGTATCAGCTGTACTGCACTCAAGGAGCACTGTCACACACACACACACACACACACACACACACACACACACACACACACACTCATTAATTCACTGTCACAATCTCTCTCGCTATCTCTCTGGCACACACACACTCATTAATTCACACAGTCACAATCTCTCTATCTCTCTCTCTCTCTCTCACACACACACACACACACACACACACACACACACACACACACACACACACACACACACACACACACATCCACTTACCTCACTTACTCCAACAGTAGTAGTAGTATATATTGTTTGTTTATTATATTTCCACTCAAAGCTTGTATGAAAAGTTCCACAAATTGATTTTGACCTGGCATCAATAAAGTTTCTAATTTTGAATAGCATTCTGGTGTCAATAAAAAGGTTGCTCTTTAAGCAAATGAAGATGTATTGTGAAACCGCCTTTTTGCTGTTCTCTCTGTATTCCCCTAACATGATTGGTATTGTTTTCATTTGTCATGTTATCAAAATGATCATGTTTATTTATGCACCTCAAGACAGTGATGATGATGATGATGATGATGATTGGATGAGACTAGGGAACCTCAGTCAGGTTCAGACACTCTCAGAAAAGCAGTCAAGTATTTGGGAAGAAACAATTTATTTCTGCACTTTGTGGTGAAAGATGTGACCACAAGGGAACTCTGCTGATACACATGACAATGCACACAGGAGCGAAACCATTTAATTCCTGTTTGTGCCTGAACTTGAATTAATTTCTTCACAGCGCCGTGGTCTGGGTTGGATAAGGATTCCAGATTTTATTTTTTAAGTTGATTCTGACTGACTCCTTGTAATCAGGTTGATTCTAGATCTATTCCAAATGAAAATCAACACAAAAATTAAGTTGTTTTGCTGGTTGGCGTTCAACCAATGAGCCTTGAAGCAATTCCCCCCCTCACACACACACACACACTTGTGAAATTGATCAGATCTAGTATACGGCCTAACTCAGAAATCAATCAATTACACATTTGTTTAAATCAAACTGATTGATTGATTCCAAGATTTGGAGTTGAGGCTGCAACCGGAGTCGACTCCAATTTCATTTATTAATAGAATCGAGAACCAATTATTTCGGATTTGATTGCCCATCCCTAGGTCTAGGTTAGCTGGTGTCAATGGGTGCTGTAGGGGTTAAGTACAATGTTTATTGTTTAAAAGGATCCCCATTAGTCTTCACTTTAGTGGAGACTACTCTTCCTGGGGTCCACATCATCAACATACAATCATCCACAAATAACAATTAGTCGCTGTACAAGAGAAGTTGATAGCAGGTCAGTATACATAATACTCAAATAGAAGATCAGTTAATCAATTAATCAAAAGGGTGAGGTCATAAACAGAAGAAGTTGACAGCAGGTCAGATACATAACACTCAAATAGCAGATTAGTTAATCAAATTAATCCAAAACGTGAGGTCATAAACAAAATGAGTCACTCAAATAGCAGGTCTGTTAATCAAGGAAGGTTATGTCGGACCTAATCTGAGTTCTTGACTCAAGACAGCTTCTCTTAGCTTATTTTTAAAAGTGAACTCATTAGAGAGCACAGTGAGATATGGGGGGAGACAATTGCAAAGTGCCACAGCTCTGTACATGACCGCTTTCCTATGGGCATTGGTTCTAGGTAAAGGCAAGGTGAAACGACTGCCCAAAGCTTGTCTGGTGCTATAGCCATGTCTATCGTGTGTAGGTAGAAGCTGTGAAAACAAAAAACCTGGTTTACGTGAAATGTGAATGTTCCTGAAAAACCTAATAAGGCTGCATGCCAGTCTGTCATCCACCTCATCCATGACAGCCTGGCATGCATTCCTTCAACACTTAGAATTGAACAGCGGAGAGCAAGCCGTGCAGCTCTGTTCTGAGCCAGCTGTAATTGAACAAGTTCTTGTTTTGACGCACTGGACCAAACTGTTGCACAGTAGTCAAGATGTGATAAGAGTAGGGATTGAATTAATAATTGAACAGTATTCTCATTTAGCAGGTAAGTACTTATTCTGATGTTGGATATATTACGACTCATTTTAGATACTACATTATGAATGTGAGTGGAGTGGACCAAGATAGTGTTTCATCCACAGTCACACCCAGCAGTTCTGCCTCCCTTACTTGTTCAATGGTAGCACCATGCATAGAAAGACACAGATTAGGTTCAGACCTCAGGGCAAGTTTAGAGCCCAAAACAAGGCATTTGGTTTTCAAAACATTTAACTTTAGCTTGTAATGTGGCAGAACATCATCAGGTGAAACCTGGCAACAGTAGCCTATTCACCTTCACTATATATGTGTGTGTGTGTGTGTGTGTGTGTGTGTGTGTGTGTGTGTGTGTGTGTGTGTGTGTGTGTGTGTTGTGTGTGTGTGGTGTGTGTGTGTGTGTGTGTGTGTGTGTGTGGGGGGGGGTGTGTGTGTGTGTATGCTCCAGCGAATAGGCTATATATTCGCAGCGATATATATATAGGCCGGCCTATATATATATTATATATATAGATATATCTATATATAGAGTGTGTGTGTGTGTGTGTGTGGGTGTGTGCGTGCGTGGGTGCGTGCGTGTGTGTGTGCGTGTGTGCCCCAGCAAACGTTTTTTCCGTTGAAAAATAGGCTGGGTTAAACGGTTATTTCTTACCTTTAGAATAAACCTTTGTCTGTATAAGTTGACTGGGTCACAGTAGTAGGCGGGTGTATCCGTGCTTGTTCTGTTCACTTTACTGAGCGACTCAGGCAGAGATGACCTGATGATGTGTGTGTGTGTGTGTGTGTGTGTGTGTGTGTGTGTGTGTGTGTGTGTGTGTGTGTGTGTGTGTGTGTGTGTGTGTGTGTGTGTGTGTGTGTGTGTGTGTGTGTGTGTGTGTGTGTGTGTGTGTGTGTGTGTGTGTGTGTGTGTGTGTGTGTGTGTGTGTGTGTGTGTGTGTCTGGCGGCTGTAGCTCAGGAGGTAGAGCGGGTTGGTCCACTAATCGCTTTGGATCAAAGGGGTCGGTGGTTCGATTCCCGCCTCCTCCAGTCTGCATGTCGAAGTGTCCTTGGGCAAGATACTGAACCCCAAATTGCTCCCGATGGTGTGTTGGTGTTGTTGTTGGTTGTAAAGACCGCTTGACAACACACATGATAGTCCACACAGGAGATAAACCATTCAAATGCTCAGTCTGTGGTAAATGTTTTGGTCGTAAAGACCGCTTGACAACACACATGATAGTCCACACAGGAGATAAACCATTCAAATGCTCAGTCTGTGGTAAATGTTTTGGTTGTAAAGACCGCTTGACAACACACATGATAGTCCACACAGGAGATAAACCATTCAAATGCTCAGTCTGTGGTAAATGTTTTGGTCGTAAAGACCGCTTGACAACACACATGATAGTCCACACAGGAGATAAACCATTCAAATGCTCAGTCTGTGGTAAATGTTTTGGTCATAAAGACCACTTGACAACACACATGATGGGCCACACAGGAGATAAACCATTTAAATGCTCAGTCTGTGCTAAAGGTTTTGGTGAGAAAGGAAGCTTGACAAAACACATGATAGTCCACACAGGAGATACACCATCATTTACATGCTCAGTCTGTGGTAAATGTTTTGGTCATAAAGGAAGCATGAATAGACACATGAGAATCCACACAGCAGAGGTCACTTAATATTGGGCTGGACAATATTTTATTATTATCATTGTCTATCAATGGAAACATATTGTCAGACCATTGATCAGTGATTGTCACAACAATTCTGTTCTAAATGAATGATCAAATGCAAATCATTGTTGTCTCAAAATGAGATGAAACAAATGAGGGAATATTATTTGAAAATCACATGTATGTTTGTTTGTATCTTATATTATCCTGCATTTCAATTGTCTTCCATACACCAGTGTCATTTTCCTTGAATTAAACATGACTAAAAGCTGTTGTGTCATGGGTTACACAGCCAACAAATGTAACAAAATCACAAGTTTGTTTTTTGCACTCCAGAGCAAAACAAGGAAGCGGTTGAGAAGAAATTTTTGGATTTAGGCTGTAACAAAGAACGTATATAGATAAGAGTAGAGCTATGCGTCCGCCATGTTGGCCCCTAAGGAGACTATAGTGAAACCTGTCTGTCTATGGTAAAAACAGCATCCAGTAAAACTATTTACTTATTTATTTGTTTGTTTATTTATTTATTCAATCTATGAATGAATCAAAGCAGAAACATGTAGGCTAAAACATGTTAACATTAATTCTGAATTAAAAAATGTAAATAACAAATAGCACTTTGAAATCATGGGTTCAGATTTACAAATTCAATTTAATGTTGACGCAAGGCTGATTTTACAGGCCAAGATGGTGCTGTGAGCCACTGAGTCTCACCAGGTCATCATTTCTGTCAGAGCTTTTCAGTCCTCACTTGAGAAGTTCTTCAAAGTCTAAGCTTTCACTGAGGCTCAAACCCAAAACCTCCAAATTGTGGTGTGGCCATAGGTGTCATTTACAATGGGGACATGTCCCACCACACCATAGGCTCAAAACACAGCATCATGACCAGCTGAATGAGGTCAGATAGACTCAAAACACAGCATCATGACCAGCTGAATGAGGTCAGATAGACTCACAACACAGCATCATGACCAGCTTGAATGAGGTCAGATAGGCTCAAAACACAGCATCATGACGAGCTGAATGAGGTCAGATAGGCTCAAAACATAGCATCATGACCAGCTGAATGAGGTCAGATAGACTCACAACACAGCATCATGACCAGCTTGAATGAGGTCAGATAGGCTCAAAACACAGCATCATGACCAGCTGAATGAGGTCAGATACGCTCAAAACACAGCATCATGACCAGCTGAATGAGGGTTCTGCATGACTCGTTCAGCTCTTGGGAAGAGACCTAACTTAGCTCTGCATACATTCTAGTTTTTCTGTGGACCTGCAGGAGACTTTTGCAGAATCCTAGATGCATGATTTCAATTGGGTGTTTGTACCATTGGATCTGTTTTTGTATAGAGCAAGAGGCACTCTACCTGCACTATGCTATTTAATGGGCATATAGCAGGAACTGAAATGAGGCTTGCAACCGGACAGGAAATGTACTCGACTGTGATGTACCTTACGTTTCTCTATCCATTTCATTGGTTGATTGTGTTTATATTCTTTGGGATAACTGACCAAACATGACATCACAGTGAGATATTTCCAGCTCAGTTACAATGGAGTTTAATAGGAGAAGCATTTTCAACTACCTCAAATGGTGTCACTCCCTCAGAATAAAACATCAATCAAATCAAAGAGCAACACCAAAAAACTTATCTGGAGGATGTAGGGCAGGGATACTCAACTTGCTTTGCCCGGGGGCCACTTTTGTGAAATGATAGGAGGCCAGGGGCCAGTTAATAAACAAACAATATACATTTTTCTGTAGCGGATTGTAGGTTTTTGGGGTGTCAGCCGGAGTTTAGTCTGACAATGTTGTGCACACCGGATAGTTAGTTAGGTTAAGTTAGTTAGGATAAATACATACATAAGTGCCTGGGTAGCGAGCAGACGGCAGTATTTGACAATTTAGCAGCTAAATTATAGATTATTGAAAGACATTCCATATTCCAGACTGAAATGCTATAACAGAAGTGGAGTATTGGCCAGAATGACATGAACATTTGGACACTTATTCAGCGGGTATCTTGCATGTTACGTTCAGGTCGCGCTGTACCTTTTTTGCAATTCCATCGCGGGCGGCACAGGGGGCGCCCACGGGCCGCATGTGGCCCGCAGGCGCAAGTTGAGTATCACTGATGTAGGGCATTCTGGGAAATGTAGGAAATCACTAAGTGAAGTTTAGTAGATGAGGCAGGCTGAGGGGGAAAAGTGCATAAAATAATTGAATTGAACATCACAGATTGACATTTTTTTTTACCTTTATTTAACCAGATAAAAACGGATAATAAAAACACAGATGGACAAAACATCAGGATGGACAGTAAAGACAAAAGTAGGGAGGGAAATAAAATGGAGCAAGCAGTAGCCAAATTTGGCAACGTAAGAGTATCTGAGGGTGGAATTTTCCTTCAATTCTACTCTATTTAATTAAATTTTGCAGATTAATATTGAAGTAGTTTGTTAATTTGTGGGAATCCACAGGTCGACCTATAGTGACCTATTGACTCTGTTATGTGTAATATACCCACATTTGTTGATTCTCAAATTAAAGCAGCAGTGGAAACATGACTTCTTCCAGTATAAGTTGGCTGGCTCCTCCCACAATGCTCGACCACATATAAGGTGGCTCCTCCCACAATGCTCGACCACATAGAAGTTGGCTGGCTCCTCCCATAATGCTTGACCACGTATAAGTTGGCTGGCTCCTCCCACAATGCTCGACCACGTATAAGTTGGCTGGCTCCTCCCACAGTGCTCGACCACATATAAGGTGGCTCCTCCCACAATGCTCGACCACATAGAAGTTGGCTGGCTCCTCCCACAATGCTTGACCACGTATAAGTTGGCTGGCTCCTCCCACAATGCTCGACCATGTATAAGTTGGCTTGCTCCTCCCACAGTGCTCGACCACATATAAGTTGGCTCGTCCCACAATGCTCGACCACATATCAGTTGACTGGCTCCTCCCACAGTGCTCGACCACATATAAGTTGGCTCCTCCCACAATGCTTGACCACATATAAGTTGGCTGGCTCCTCCCACAATGCTTGACCATGTATAAGTTGGCTGACTCCTCCCACAGTGCTCGACCACATAGAAGTTGGCTGGCTCCTCCCACAATGCTCGACCACATATCAATTGACTGGCTCCTCCCACAATCCTTGACCACGTATGAGTTGGCTGGCTCCTCCCACAATGCTCGACCACAGATAAGTTGGCTGGCTCCTCCCACAGTGCCCGACCACATATAAGTTGGCTCCTCCCACAATGCTCGACCACATATAAGTTGGCTGGCTCCTCCCACAATGCTCGACCACATAGAAGTTGGTTGGCTCCTCCCACAATGCTCGACCACATAGAAGTTGGCTGGCTCCTCCCACAATGGTCGACCACGTATAAGTTGGCTGGCTCCTCCTTGTCCCAGCTGCATCACCACTCCATCAAATCAGTGTTTGTGAGGAAGAGCTGCGAACCACAGTTTCAAGTGAGTTGTAGCCACCTAGCCTATATGCAGCGCCCGCGGTTTACAGCCCACACAAATGTGTTTAATATCTAGGCTTCTATGTTTTTACATGTTTTATAAGCTAGTCAATGCTGTGGGAATATGCAATATGTTGCTGCTGTGGAAATAAAGTGTTTGAGCACAAAACGCAATTGGTATTGTTTGGTAAATTTGGCATTTTAATTACAATTAATCGATGGATCGATTAATTGATCGTTAACGTTACTGATGATCGAGTCAGGAACGTGCTTAAAATTGACATCCCTAGTCATAACATACTTGTCAAGACCATAGACCGTATAATATGGTCCTAGCCACCCATTGGTTTGTGAACTCCTGTTTGGAAGCCTCATAGTTTACAAAATGAACATCATGCTGTATTGATGAAGACTTGAAACTAGCAATTGAAACCATAAACTCATTAGGAAAGTCTTTACTGAGGTCATAAGTGAGAAGTAGGGTCATTTTCCCATTGGCTTCCATGAAAAAGGAATTATTTTTGCAGCCAGTGGAGTCGCCGCCTGCTGGCCATTAGAAAGGGTTTAAAGGACTTCTGCAGTGGCTTCATTTTTCACAAACAGGGGTTGGCTCTTGATCAAAACATATAATAGTGTTTTGACTGGTAATACTGTTTTCTCCCTCTCAGGAACCTGGGTCCAGCTCTGAGTAGGACCGTGTATCAGCTGTACTGCACTCAAGGAGCACTGTCATAAACACACACACACACACACACACACACACACACACACACACACACACACACACACACACACACACACACACACACACACACACACACACACACACACACACACATCCACTTACCTCACCTACTCCAACAGTAGTAGTAGTATATATTGTTTGTGTATTATATTTCCACTCAAAGCTTGTATGAAAAGTTTCACAAATTGATTTTGGTCTGGCATCAATAAAGTTTCTAATTTTGAATAGCATTCTGGTGTCAATAAAAATGTTGCTCTTTAAGCAAATGAAGATGTATTGTGAAACTGCCTTTTTGCTGTTCTCTCTGTATTCCCCTAACAGGATTGGTATTGTTTTCATTTGTCATGTTATCAAAATGATCATGTTTATTTATGCACCTCAAGACAGTGATGATGATGATGATGATTGGATGAGACTAGGGAACCTCAGTCAGGTTCAGACACTCAGAAAAGCAACCAAGTATTTGGGAAGAAACACTTTATTTCTGCACTTTGTGGTGAAAGATGTGACCACAAGGGAACTCTGCTGATACACAGGACAAAGCACACAGGAGCGAAACCATTTAATTCCTGTTTGTGGCTGAACTTGAATTAATTTCTTAGAGCTGTGGTCTGGGTAGGAATAAGGATCCCAGATTTTAATTTTTAAGTTGATTCTGACTGACTCCTTGTAATCAGGTTGATTCTAGATATATTCCAAATGAAAAATCACCACAAAAATAAAATTTTTTTGCCGGTTGGCGTTCAACCAATGAGCCGTGTAGCAACTCCCCCCCTCACACTCACACACACACACACACACTTGTGAAATTGATCAGATCTAGTATACGGCCTAACTCAGAAATAGATCCATTACAAATTTGTTTAAATCAAACTGAATGATTGATTCCAAGGTTTGGAGTTGAGGCTGCAACCGGAGTCGACTCCAATTTAATTTATTAGTAGAATCGACATGGTAGAATCGAGAACCAATTATTTCGGAGTTGATTGCCCATCCCTAGGTCGAGGTTAGCTGGTGTCAATGGGGGGGTTAAGTACAATGTGGCAGAACATCATCAGGTGAAACTGGCAACAGTATACTACTACTGTTGGCAGGTTTCACCTTCACTATATATATATATATATATATATATACAGTGATACTTCTGAGAGCACCGACCTCCCTATGTGGAGGGGTTGAAGCGCAAGAGACTCCCTCTACTATATATACAGTGTTGGGCAAGTTACTTTCAAAATGTAATATACTACATATTACTAGTTACCATCATTTGAAAGTAATAAGTTACTTTACAATATTACTGTCTGTGTCGAGTAACTCGTTACTTATTACACTACTTTTGCATTACTTTCACCAAAACAACAGCAGCAGCAGAATGACATCGCTGCCCCGGAACCATCCCGAATAAATAATGTCAACCGCATTGAAGTCTGTGTAAACAACCCACAATTCTAAATGTTATTTTTGTTATTGTCATCTGTAGTGGTTATTTGCATAAAAACAGTTTGATTAGGAAATGATTGTATCTTTATTTAAATATGTGCTTTGATTTAAAAGAAAATGGAACTCAATTTGTAACTTGAGTTACTTGACAAAGTAACTGGTATAATATTACTGAAATCCTATAAGTAATAAGTTATATTACTGAGTTACTGCTAAAAGTAATATATTACATGTGATATGTTACTTTTGTAATGAGTTACCGCCAACATATATATATATATATATATATATATATATATATATATAGAGAGAGAGAGAGAGAGAGAGAGAGAAAGCGAGAGTGTGTGTGTGTGTGTGCGCGCGCGCGTGTGTGTGTGTGTGTGTGTGTGTGTGTGTGTGTGTGTGTGTGTGTGTGTGTGTGTGTGTAAAATTATTACTATTTTTATCATTATTATTATTATTATTATTTTACAATATATATTGTAAAATAGGCTGGGTTAAACGGTTAGGGTCATCGTTTAAAAAGTGGTTGAGATGCTAAAGTTTTTTCGCCCACTATTTGCAGACGTTGATTGCCAACAAGTGTTCTGGGATTATTTCTTAGCGTTTAGAATAAACCTTTAACGTTAGTCTGTTAGAAGTTGACTGGGTCACAGTAGTAGGCGGGTGTATCCGTGCTTGTTCTGTTCACTTTACTGAGCGACTCAGGCAGAGATGACCAGCATTCCGTTCTCCAGTGTCAAGCCAACAGAGACTAAACCATGGATCTATTGACGGTGTTTCCGGTACAATTTTCAAAGTATAACGCAGCATTCAAGCGCTGGGATTGACCAGGCGTTCATGCTCACGTGAGCCAATAGAGACACTGTATGACATAGGCCACGCCTATCGTTGGGGAACGCGGAAATCTCCGCTCTGGATCGTCACGAGTGGAGGAGGTCTACCTTACCGATTTTTCCCTTCTTGCATTAATATAGTTTACAGCTGTAATTGACCAACAGAAGACTCTGTAAGTATGGATGATATTATCACGAATATATAAAGTGGAGACGAGGCTCCGTTTAGCACTGAGAGAGGAAGAAGAAGCTCCTCTCTCTTATGGACTCAGATGAATGGTTTAGTTAGCTGTGAAGCTAATGGAGCTAACGTGTTGGAGCTTTGAAGAACAACTTTTGTCAGTAAATCGTCCAGGAGGGAAAGTTGCTGTGTCACTGTATGGAAATGTCTAATGTCCAAAACATGACAGCGTTGGTGAACTAGCGACTAACTGCTGCTGTTGAAGAGATATTTAGCCTGTTTGAAGAAGATAGCAGAATACGAGGAGGAATCTTCTTTGTCTGAGTCCAGACCTTCAGATCTTCCCACTCCACTGAGTTGACTGCTTCTGAAGAAGGAAATGGAGTGTAACAAGTTAACAGTTCAGTCTGATATCAGGCTAGACTCTTCTCATTCTAAAAACAACGAGCAACACAGTTGGACACTGCTGGACATTGATTTAAATCCTGTAGTGCGGTTACACAGAGTAGCCATACCTCCAGACCTCCAGCAGCTGTTGCTCATTAAAGAAGAAGTTCCCCCTAAGCTGCAGGAGTGGAGCCCCAGTCTGGACCAGGAGAGCACAGAGCCCCCACACATTAAAGAGGAACAGGGGGAACTCTGGATCAGTCAGAATGACCAGCTTCAAGAGGACCCAGGGCCGCCACATATTAAAGAGGAACAGGAGGAACTCTGGACCAGTCAGGAGGGAGAGCATCTTCCAGAACTGGAGGACGCTGATATCACCAAGTTGCAATTCACTCATGTCCCTGTGAAGAGTGAAGATGAGGAAGAGAAACCTCAGTTCTCACAGCTTCATCAAAACCAAACTGAGGAGAAGAGAGAGGTAGAGCCTCTAGCCAGCAGCTCAACTGAACAGATGAAAACAGAAGCTGATGGAGAGGACTGTGGAGACTCTTCTGAGACTGAAGACAGTGATGATTGGACAGAAACTCACATGGACTCACAGAAAAACAGTGACGTTCTTGGGAACAAACACTTTAGTTCTTCAGTTTGTGGTAAAATATGTGTTAATAAAGGACACTTGAACAGACACAAGAGAGTCCACACAGGAGATAAGCCATTTAAATGCTCAGTCTGTGGTAACAGTTTTGGTTATAGACGATCCTTGAAACAACACATGATAGTCCACACAGGAGATACACCATTTAAATGCTCAGTCTGTGGTAAATGTTTTGGTCATAAAGACCGCTTGACAACACACATGATGGTCCACACAAGAGATAAACCATTTAAATGCTCAGTCTGTGCTAAAGGTTTTGGTGAGAAAGGAAGCTTGACAAGACACATGATAGTCCACACAGGAGATACACCATTTAAATGCTCAGTCTGTGGTAAATGTTTTGGTCATAAGCCAAACCTGAAGAAACACATGATAGTCCACACAGGAGATAAACCATTTAAATGCTCAGTCTGTGGTAAAGGTTTTGGTCAGAAAGAAAGCTTGACAAAACACATGATAGTCCACACAGGAGATAAACCATTTAAATGCTCAGTCTGTGGTAACAGTTTTGGTTATAGACGATCCTTGAAACAACACATGATAGTCCACACAGGAGATAAACCATTCAAATGCTCAGTCTGTGGTAAATGTTTTGGTCGTAAAGACCGCTTGACAACACACATGATGGTCCACACAGGAGATAAACCATTTAAATGCTCAGTCTGTGGTAAATGTTTTGGTGAGAAAGGAAGCTTGACAAAACACATGAGACTCCACACAGGAGATAAACCATCATTTACATGCTCAGTCTGTGGTAAATGTTTTGGTCATAAAGGAAGCATGAATAGACACATGATAGTCCACACAGCAGAGGTCACTTAATATTGGGCTGGACAATATTTTATTATTATCATTGTCTATCAATGGAAACATATTGTCAGACCATTGATCGAGTGATTGTCACAACAATTCTGTTCTAAATTAATGATCAAATGCAAATCATTGTTGTCTCAAAATGAGATGAAACAAATGAGGGAATATTATTTGAAAATCACATGTATGTTTGTTTGTATCTTATATTATCCTGCATTTCAATTGTCTTCCATACACCAGTGTCATTTTCCTTGAATTAAACATGACTAAAAGCTGTTGTGTCATGGGTTACACAGCCAACAAATGTAAAAAAAATCACAAGTTCGTTTTTTGCACTCCAGAGCAAAACAAGGAAGCGGTTGAGAAGAAAATTTTGGATTTAGGCTGTAACAAAGAATGTATATAGATAAGAGAAGAGTAGAGCTATGCGTCCGCCATGTTGGCCCCTAAGGAGACTATAGTGAAACCTGTCTGTCTATGGTAAAAACAGCATCCAGTAAAACTATTTACTTACTTATTTGTTTGTTTATTTATTTATTCAATCTATGAATGAATCAAAGCAGAAACATGTAGGCTAAAACATGTTAACATTCATTCTGAATTTAATTTATTAAATAACAAATAGCACTTTGAAATCATGGGTTCAGATTTATAAATTTAATTTAATGTTGACGCAAGGCTGATTTTACGGGCCAAGATGGTGCTGTGAGCCACTGAGTCTCACCAGGTCATCATTTCTGTCAGAGCTTTTCAGTCTTCACTTGAGAAGTTCTTCAAAGTCCAAGCTTTCACTGAGGCTCAAATCCAAAACCTCCAAATTGTGGTGTGGCCATTGTGTCATTTACATTGGGGACATGTCTCCACCACACCATAGGCTCAAAACACAGCATCATGACCAGCTGAATGAGGTCAGATAGGCTCAAAACACAGCATCATGACCAGCTGAATGAGGTCAGATAGGCTCAAAACACAGCATCATGACCAGCTGAATGAGGTCAGATACGCTCAAAACACAGCATCATGACCAGCTGAATGAGGGTTCTGCATCACTCGTTCAGCTCTTGGGAAGAGACATAACTTAGCTCTGCATACATTCTAGTTTTTCTGTGGACCTGGAGGAGACTTTTGCAGAATCCTAGATGCATGATTTCAATTGGGTGTTTGTACCATTGGATCTGTTTTTGTATAGAGCAAGAGACACTCTACCTGCACTATGCTCTTTAATGGGCATATAGCAGGAACTGAAATGAGGCTTGCAACCGGACAGGAAATGTACTCGACTGTGATGTACCTTGCGTTTCTCTATCCATTTCATTGGTTGATTGTGTTTATATTCTTGGGGATAACTGACCAAACATGACATCACGGTGAGATATTTCCAGCTCAGTTACAATGGAGTTTAATAGGAGAAGCATTTTCAACTACCTCAAATGGTGTCACTCCCTCAGAATCAAACATCAATCAAATCAAAGAGCAACACTCAAAAAACGTATGTGGAGGATGTAGGAAAACACGAAGTGAAGTTTAGTAGATGAGGCAGGCTGAGGGGGAAAAGTGGGTAAAACAAAAACAACACAAAATAATTGCATTGATCACAGATTGACAGATGCAACGTAAGAGTATCTGAGGGTGGAATTTTCCTTTAATTCTACTGCATTTAATTCAATTTTGCAGATTCATATTGAAGTAGTTTGTTAATTTGTGGGAATCCACAAGTCGACCTATAGTGACCTATTGACTCTGTTATGTGTAATATACCCACATTTGTTGATTCTCAAATTAAAGCAGCAGTGGAAACATTACTTCTTACATCAAAGACACAAGTCACATGGTTTCTTTAATTGAAGCTATTGATCAGCAGAACATGTGATGTTGGTCAGTTTTGACATGGAAAGTTTATATTCTAATGTTCCACACATTGGGGGATTACACTTGAACACACCTTAGGCAAGAGCACAGATCCTAACATAAAGTCTTCTAATAAGTGTATTGTGAATCTGGCTGAGCTGGTACTTTCACATAATTACTTTAGATTTGAAGATGATTTCTTTCTTACAAATTAAAGGTACTGCTATGGGTTCTCCCATGGCTCCTAATTTAGCCAACTTGTATGTAGGAGAGTGTGAAGAAGCAGCAGGCCTCAGGGTTCATCCCCCTTTTTTTAAATGTCTTCTTGTGGAAACGCTTCATTCATGATGTACTGGTCATTTGGGGAGGCACGGCTGAACAACTGAATGAATTTCACATCCTGCTAAATGAGTTGTCTTCTCACCTAAAGTTCACTATGCAGTTTGATGAGAATAAAATACATGTTCTTGATCTATTGATCATAAAGGAAGGTAACAAGCTGTATAGGGATCTGTACACTAAGCCGACAGCTGACAGCCACCACCCTCTACCTTTGAAAAAGAGCTTGCCATATATGTCAACTATGTTGCGTGAAACACATCTGCACTAAAGACAAATATTGGATGAGAGACTATCTAAAGCCTAGTCCAGAAAATAAATCCAATGTAATTGTTTTCAGCACTAACTACACCAAGTATGCTGAACAATTTAAAGTTCTTATGAAGCATTGGCATATATTGAATTATGATAAGTACATTAAACACTTATAAGAATGGGATGCTGCATTGACAAAGATCAAATGCCTTGTTTAGTCGCTGATATGGGGTCCTTCTGGGGTTGAGGGGGGGTGGGATGGGGGGTGGGTGGGGTCAATCAGAACAGAAATATTTGATTTATCTCTTTATTTTAACATGGGCTATTCTTTCCGTTTAATCTTGCTTTCACTAATAATTTTGTTTTATTCTTATTTTTGATACTGTGGTGACCATATTTACTGTATCTTGAATATTGCACACCTTCACCTAGTTGAAGAAGTAATGTACGGTGCATGTTGGGGGTTGGGGTTGCAAGGATGCCAAAAAAGTAAATTCCATCCAGAATAGAGCCATCAGATGCTTCCTTGGGGTACATGCATTTGCCCCTATTCTTGTCATACAGGGTGATATAGGTTGGGAACCGGTGGAGATTAGACTAAAGGGAGAAATGATACGGCTATGGAACCGCTTCATTAATATGCCAGAGAGTAGGTTAACAAAGAAGGTCTTCAACTGGGACAAGGCTCACAGTCACCCCTGGATAAAGGAAATTTGTTCTACTCTTAGAGAGGCAGACCTGGCATATATTTTTCACAACATGCTTTGCTGTAACGTTAATATGTTGAAACAAAAGTTATCTCTTAATTACAGAGAGGGATGGGCAAACGACATATGGTCTAAACCTACGCTTAGATCATATGTTCAGATAAGGCAGCGTTTTGGTCCTGAGCCCTATGTCACTTCCTTTCTAACCAGAAACCAGAGGTCTTTATGTGCTCAGCTGAGAATTGGTATCCTGCCTCTTGCCATTGAAGTAGGGCGGTTCACAGCTATACCAGAAGAGAACAGGATATGCAATGTCTGTGATCTAAAGGATGTTGAAAATTAGTTTCATTTCATGTTTTATTGTACTTTATATGATGATTTGAGGATTTCCTTATTTGACGAAATGCAAAAGAAAAGACCTGAGCTCTTCTGGGCAGATGATGGCCAGAAGTTGGAGTGGTTGTTTAAGACTGAGGTATTTAAGACTGCTAACTTTATCTCTAGGGCCTGGAATAGAAGGCAAGCACAGCTCTTTAAGTAGGTTCAGGTGGTGGTTTTCATGCTGTACAACTTTACTGTATGTATTCTGGGTGTTTCTGTTGGTTTTATGTTTTGATAATTTTTTGTTTAAATGATGAACAGTAAAAGTGTCCTGTAAGCCCATGTGGGCTGGGCTTCATTCGAAGCATGACACTTAAATAAAGAAAATCAATCAATCAATCAATCAGTAATGTACGTGTATTTCATGGCAGGTGTAATGTCTATGTTTCTATATTATCAGAAGTGTTCTGACTGTCCTTGTTTTATTATATATGATATATAAAAATAAAAACAATTGATCATAAAAAAAATAAAAAAATAAATTAAACACTTATAAGAAGAGCCCCCTCGTGTGGTTTTTAAACTTATGTGATATGTGCACTGCCTCAGATCTTCCTCCTACTCCTGCTTCTTCTCAAACTCTGTCTGTCGGCACGATGTCTGATGGGAAATGCTACGTGGGTCCCCGGGCGCTGACGTTCAGTATGAGCGAGAAGCGCCCGGCTAGCAGGGTAAAGGCGAGGATGGGATTTGAAAGGGATATTGGGAACAAAAGGAGATAAGGTGTGGATTACACACAGAGGGGTGATTTAATTCTTAAAAGTTGCAGGGTTGTTTAATATAATTTCTTTCTTTTCTTTTCCTTTCTTTCTTTCATAGACTGAGGTAAGAAAAATGTGATCCTGTATTGCATACCCCGGACACTAGGTGGCGGTATGCTCCTTAATAACTGGATTGCAATCTGCCAAAAAACGCAAAGACGAAGAAGAAGATGAGCCATCGACATAGCTCTGAACCGTCACGAGGTCTACCTTACCGATTTTTCCCTTCTTGCATTAATATAATTTACAACTGTAATTGACCAACAGAAGACTCTGTAAGTATGGATGATATTATCACGAATATATAAAGTGGAGACGAGGCTCCGTTTAGCACTGAGAGAGGAAGAAGAAGCTCCTCTCTCTTATGGACTCAGATTAATGGTTTAGTTAGCTGTGAAGCTAATGGAGCTAACGTGTTGGCGCTTTGAAGAACAACGTTTGTCAGTAAATCGTCCAGGAGGGAAAGTTGCTGTGTCACTGTATGGAAATGTCTAATGTCCAAAACATGACAGCGTTGGTGAACTAGCGACTAACTGCTGCTGTTGAAGAGATATTTAGGCTGTTTGAAGAAGATAGCAGAGTACGAGGAGGAAGCTTCTTTGTCTGAGTCCAGACCTTCAGATCTTCCCACTCCACTGAGTTGACTGCTTCTGAAGAAGGAAATGGAGTGTAACAAGTTAACAGTTCAATCTGATATCAGGCTAGAATCTTCTCATTCTAAAAAGAACAAGCAACACTGTTGGACACTGCTGGACATTGGTTTAAATCCTGTAGTGCGGTTACACAGACTAGCCATACCTCCAGACTTCCAGCAGCTGTTGGTCATTCAAGAAGAACTTCTCCCTAAGCTGCAGGAGTGGAGCCCCAGTCTGGACCAGGAGGACCCAGACCCCCCTCACATTAAAGAGGAACAGGAGGAACTCTGGATCAGTCAGAATGACCAGCTTCAAGAGGACCCAGGGCCGCCACATATTAAAGAGGAACAGGAGGAACTCTGGACCAGTCAGGAGGGAGAGCATCTTCAGGATGGCCCAGACCCCCCACACATTAAAGAGGAACAGGATAAACTACTGTGGACCAGTAAAGAGGGAGAGCAGCTTCCAGGACTGGAGGAGGCTGATATCACCAAGTTCCAATTCACTCCTGTCCCTGTGAAGAGTGAAGATGAGGAAGATAAACCTCAGTCCTCACAGCTTCATCAAAGCCAAACTGAGGAGAACAGAGAGGCAGAGCCTCTAGTCAGCAGCTCAACTGAACAGATGAAAACAGAAGCTGATGGAGAGAACTGTGGAGCATCAGAATCAGCCAGTGCTGGCAAGACTGCAGACTCTTCTGAGACTGAAGACAGTGATGATTGGACAGAAACTCACATGGATTCACAGAAAAACAGTGAAGTTCTTGGGAACAAACACTTTAGTTGTTCAGTTTGTGGTAAAAGATTTGTTGATAAAAGTCAGTTGAACAGACACATCAGAGTCCACACAGGAGAGAAGCCATTTAAATGCTCAGTCTGTGGTAAATGTTTTGGTCAGAAACGACACTTGACAACACACATGCTAATCCACACAGGATATAAAGCATTCAAGTGCTCAGTCTGTGGTAAATGTTTTGGTGAGAAAGGAAGCTTGACAAGACACATGATAGTCCACACAGGAGAGAAATCATTTAAGTGTTCAGTCTGTGGTAAATGTTTTGTTCAGAAAGGACACTTGACAAGACACATGATAGTCCACACAGGAGAGAAATCATTTAAGTGTTCAGTCTGTGGTAAATGTTTTGTTCAGAAAGGAAACTTGACAAAACACATGGTAGTCCACACAGGAGATAAAGCATTTAAGTGCTCAGTCTGTGGTAAATGTTTTGGTGCGAAAGCAAACTTGACAAGACACATGATAGTCCACACAGGAGATAAACCATTTACATGCTCAGTCTGTGGTAAATGTTTTGGTGAGAAACGAAGCTTGACAAGACACATGATAGTCCACACAGGAGAGAAATCATTTAAGTGTTCAGTCTGTGGTAAATGTTTTGTTCAGAAAGGACACTTGACAAGACACATGATAGTCCACACAGGAGAGAAATCATTTAAGTGTTCAGTCTGTGGTAAATGTTTTGTTCAGAAAGGAAACTTGACAAAACACATGGTAGTCCACACAGGAGATAAAGCATTTAAGTGCTCAGTCTGTGGTAAATGTTTTGGTGGGAAAGAAAACTTGACAAGACACATGATAGTCCACACAGGAGATAAACCATTTACATGCTCAGTCTGTGGTAAATGTTTTGGTGGGAAAGAACACTTGACAAGACACATGATAGTCCACACAGGAGATAAACCATTTACATGCTCAGTCTGTGGTAAATGTTTTGGTGAGAAACGAAGCTTGACAAGACACATGATAGTCCACACAGGAGATAAACCATTTACATGCTCAGTCTGTGGTAAATGTTTTGGTGAGAAACGAAGCTTGACAAGACACATGATAGTCCACACAGGAGATAAACCATTTAAATGCTGAGTCTGTGGTAAAGGTTTTGGTCATAAAAGAACCATGAATAGACATATCATAGTCCACACGTCAGAGGTCACTTAATATTGGGCTGGACAATATTGTATTATTATCATTGTCTATCAATGGAAACATATTGTCAGACCATTGATCAGTGATTGTCGCAACAATTCTGTTCTAAATGAATGATCAAATGCAAATCATTTGTGTCTCAAAATGAGATGAAACAAATGAGGGAATATTATTTGAAAATCACATGTATGTTTGTTTGTATCTTATATTATCCTGCATTTCAATTGTCTTCCATACACCAGTGTCATTTTCCTTGAATTAAACATGACTAAAAGCTGTTGTGTCGTGGGTTTCACAGCCAACAAATGTAAAAAATCACAAGTTAGTTTTTTGCACTGCTGAGCAAAACAAGGAAGCGGTTGAGAAGAAAAATGGGGATTTAGGCTGTAACAAAGAACGTATATAGATAAGAGAAGAGTAGAGCTATGCGTCCACCATGTTGGCCCCCAAGGAGACTATAGTGAAACCTGTCTGTCTATGGTAAAAACAGCATCCAGTAAAACTATTTACTTACTTGTTTGTTTAATCTATGAATGAATCAAAGCAGAAACATGTAGGCTAAAACATGTTAACATTAATTCTGAATTTAATTTATTAAATAACAAATGGCACTTTGAAATCATGGGTTCAGATTTACAAATTCAATTTAATGTTGACGCAAGGCTGATTTTACAGGCCAAGATGGTGCTGTGAGCCACTGAGTCTCACCAGGTCATCATTTCTGTCAGAGCTTTTCAGTCTTCACTTGAGAAGTTCTTCAAAGTCTAAGCTTTCACTGAGGCTCAAACCCCAAACCTCCAAATTGTGGTGTCGCCATAGGTGTCATTTACAATGGGGACATGTCTCCACCACCATAGGCTCAAAACACAGCATCATGACCAGCTGAATGAGGTCAGATAGACTCAAAACACAGCATCATGACCAGCTGAATGAGGGTTCTGCATGACTCGTTCAGCGCTTGGGAAGAGACCTATCTTAGCTCTGCATACATTCTAGTTTTTCTGTGGACCTGCAGGAGACTTTTGCAGAATCCTAGATGCATGATTTCAATTGGGTGTTTGTACCATTGGATCTGTTTTTGTATAGAGCAAGAGACACTCTACCTGCACTATGGTATTTAATGGGCATATAGCAGGAACTGAAATGAGGCTTGCAACCGGACAGGAAATGTACTCGACTGTGATGTACATTGCGTTTCTCTATCCATTTCATTGGTTGATTGTGTAGTTTTTATATTCTTTGGGATAACTGACCAAACATGACATCACGGTGAGATATTTCCAGCTCAGTTACAATGGAGTTTAATAGGAGAAGCATTTTCAACTACCTCAAATGGTGTCACTCCCTCAGAATCAAACATCAATCAAATCAAAGAGCAACACCAAAAAACTTCTCTGGATGATGTAGGGCATTCTGGGAAATGTAGGAAATCACTGTGAAGTTTAGTAGATGAGGCAGGCTGAGGGGGAAAAGTGGGTACCACAAAAACAGCATACAATAATTGAATTGAACATCACAGATTGACAAAAAAATGTTTTACCTTTATTTAACCAGATAAAAGCTTGAGATCAAATAACTCTTTTTCGAGCAACACCTGGCCAAAAATGGCAGCATAAAAACAAGAAAATGAGAAGAAAAAAAAAGACTGATAATAAAAACACAGATGGACAAAACATCAGGATGGACAGTGAAGACAGAAGTAGGGAGGGAAATAAAATGGAGCAAGCAGTAGCCAAATTTGGCAACGTAAGAGTATCTGAGGGTGGAATTTTCCTTCAATTCTACTCCATTAAATTAAATTTTGCAGATTAATATTGAAGTAGTTTGTTAATTTGTGGGAATCCACAAGTCGACCTATAGTGACCTATTGACTCTGTTATGTGTAATATACCCAAATTTGTTGATTCTCAGATTAAAGCAGCAGTGGAAACATGACTTCTTCCAGTATAAGTTGGCTGGCTCCTCCCACAATGCTCGACCACGTATAAATTGGCTGGCTCCTCCCACAGTGCTCGACCACATATAAGGTGGCTCCTCCCACAATGCTCAACCACATAGAAGTTGGCTGGCTCCTCCCACAATGCTTGACCACGTATAAGTTGGCTGGCTCCTCCCACAATGCTCGACCACGTATAAGTTGGCTGGCTCCTCCCACAGTGCTCGACCACATATAAGTTGGCTCCTCCCACAATGCTCGACCACATAGAAGTTGGCTGGCTCCTCCCACAATGCTCGACCATGTATAAGTTGGCTGGCTCCTCCCACAGTGCTCGACCACATAAGTTGGCTCCTCCCACAATGCTCAACCACATAGAAGTTAGCTGGCTCGTCCCACAATGCTTGACCACATAGAAGTTGGCTGGCTCCTCCCACAATGCTTGACCATGTATAAGTTGGCTGGCTCCTCCCACAGTGCTCGACCACATATAAGTTGGCTCCTCCCACAATGCTCGACCACATATAAGTTGGCTGGCTCCTCCCACAATGGTCGACCACGTATAAGTTGGCTGGCTCCTCCTTGTCCCAGCTGCATCACCACTCCATCAAGTCAGTGTTTGCGAGGAAGAGCTGCGAAGCACAGTTTCAAGTGAGTTGTAGCCACCTAGCCTATATGCAGCGCCCACGCTTTACAGCCCACACAAATGTGTTTAATATCTAGGCTTCTATGTTTTTACATGTTTTATAAGCTATGCAATGCTGTGGGAATATGCAATATGTTGCTGCTGTGGAAATAAAGTGTTTAGGCAAAAAACGCAATTGGTATTGTTTGGTAAATTTGGCATTTTAATTACAATTAATCGATGGATCGATTAATTGATCGTTAACGTTACTGATGATCGAGTCAGGAATGTGCTTAAAATTGACATCCCTAGTCATAACATACTTGTCAAGACCATAGACCGTATAATATGGTCCTAGCCACCCATTGGTTTGTGAACTCCTGTTTGGTATTGATGAAGACTTGAAACTAGCAATTGAAACCATAAACTCATTAGGAAAGTCTTTACTGAGGTCATAAGTGAGAAGTAGGGTCATTTTCCCATTGGCTTCCATGAAATAGGATTTTTTTTTTGCAGCCAGTGGAGTCGCCGCCTGCTGGCCATTAAAAAGGGTTTAAAGGACTTCTGCAGTGGCTTCATTTTTCACAAACAGGGGTTGCTCTTGATCAAAACATATTACTATAATAGTGTTTTGACTAGTAATACTGTTTTCTCCCTCTCAGGAACCTGGGTCCAGCTCTGAGTAGGACCGTGTATCAGCTGTACTGCACTCAAGGAGCACTGTCACACACACACACACACACACACACACACACACACACACACACACACACACACACACACACACACACACACACACACACATCCACTTACCTCACTTACTCCAACAGTAGTAGTAGTAGGATATATATTGTTTGTTTATTATATTTCCACTCAAAGCTTGTATGAAAAGTTCCACAAATTGATTTTGATCTGGCATCAATAAAGTTTCTAATTTTGAATAGCATTCTGGTGTCAATAAAAATGTTGCTCTTTAAGCAAATAAAGATGTATTGTGAAACCGCCTTTTTGCTGTTCTCTCTGTATTCCCCTAACAGGATTGGTATTGTTTTCATTTGTCATGTTATCAAAAATGATCATGTTTATTTATGCGCCTCAAGACAGTGATGATGATGATGATGATGATGATTGGATGAGACTAGGGAACCTCAGTCAGGTTCAGACACTCAGAAAAGCAGCCAAGTATTTGAGAAGAAACACTTTATTTCTGCACTTTGTGGTGAAAGATGTGACCACAAGGGAACTCTGCTGATACACATGACAATGCACACAGGAGCGAAACCATTTAATTCCTGTTTGTGCCTGAACTTGAATTAATTTCTTCACAGCGCCGTGGTCTGGGTTGGAATAATGATTCCAGATTTTATTTTTTAAGTTGATTCTGACTGACTCCTTGTAATCAGGTTGATTCTAGATCTATTCCAAATGAAAATCAACACAAAAATTAAGTTGTTTTGCTGGTTGGCGTTCAACCAATGAGCCTTGAAGCAATTCCCCCCCTCACACACACACTTGTGAAATTGATCAGATCTAGTATATACGGCCTAACTCAGAAATAAATCAATTACAAATTTGTTTAAATCAAACTGATTGATTGATTCCAAGATTTGGAGTTGAGGCTGCAACCGGATTCGACTCCAATTTCATTTATTAGTAGAATCGAGATGATAGAATGGAGAACCAATTATTTCGGAGTTGATTGTCCATCCCTAGGTCTAGGTTAGCTGGTGTCAATGGGTGCTGTAGGGGTTAAGTACAATGTTTATTGTTTAAAATGATCCCCATTAGTTTTCACTTTAGTGGAGACTACTCTTCCTGGGGTCCACATCATCAACATACAATCATACAATCATCCACAAATAACAATTAGTCGCTGTACAAGAGAAGTTGATAGCAGGTCAGTATACATAATACTCAAGCAGATCAGTTAATCAATTAATCAAAGGGTGAGGTTATAAACAGAAGAAGTTGACAGCAGGTCAGATACATAACACTCAAATAGCAGATTAGTTAATCAAATTAATCCAAAACGTGAGGTCATAAACAAAATGAGTCACTCAAATAGCAGGTCTGTTAATCAAGGAAGGTTATGTCGGACCTAATCTGAGTTCTTGACTCAAGACAGCTTCTCTTAGCTTATTTTTAAACGTGAACTTATTAGAGAGCACAGTGAGATATGGGGGGAGACAATTGCAAAGTGCCACAGCTCTGTACATGAGCGCTTTCCTAAGGGCATTGGTTCTAGGTAAAGGCAAGGTGAAACGACTGCCCAAAGCTTGTCTGGTGCTATAGCCATGTCTATCGTGTGTAGGTAGAAGCTGTGAAAACAAAAAACCTGGTTTACGTGAAATGTGAATGTTCCTGAAAAACCTAATAAGGCTGCATGCCAGTCTGTCATCCACCTCATCCATGACAGCCTGGCATGCATTCCTTCAACACTTAGAATTGAACAGCGGAGAGCAAGCCGTGCAGCTCTGTTCTGAGCCAGCTGTAATTGAACAAGTTCTTGTTTTGACACACTGGACCAAACTGTTGCACAGTAGGCTAGTCAAGATGTGATAAGACTAGGGATTGAATTAATAATTGAACAGTATTCTCATTTAGCAGGTAAGTACTTATTCTGATGTTGGATATATTACGACTCATTTTAGATACTACATTATGAATGTGAGTGGAGTGGACCAAGATAGTGTTTCATCCACAGTCACACCCAGCAGTTCTGCCTCCCTTACTTGTTCAATGGTAGCAGCACCATGCATAGAAAGACACAGATTAGGTTCAGACCTCAGGGCAAGTTTAGAGCCCAAAACAAGGCATTTGGTTTTCAAAACATTTAACTTTAGCTTGTAATGTGGCAGAACATCATCAGGTGAAACCTGGCAACAGTAGCCTATATTACTGTTGGCAGGTTCCACCTTCACTATATATATGTGTGTGTGTGTGTGTGTGTGTGTGTGTGTGTGTGTGTGTGTGTGTGTGTGTGTGTGTGTGTGTGTGTGTGTGTGTGTGTGTGTGTGTGTGTGTGTGTGTGTGTGTGTGTGTGTGTGTGTGTGTGTGTGTGTGTGTGTGTGTGTGTGTGTGTGTGTGTGTGTGTGTGTGTGTGTTTGTGTGTGTGTGTGTGTGTGTGGGGCGGCTGTAGCTCAGGAGGTAGAGCGGGTTGGTCCACTAATCGCTTTGGATCAAAGGGGTCGGTGGTTTGATTCCCGCCTCCTCCAGTCTGCATGTCGAAGTGTCCTTGGGCAAGATACTGAACCCCAAATTGCTCCCGATGGTGTGTAGGCACCCTGCGTGGCAGCCTGCCGCCATCGGTGTATGAATGGGTGAATGTAGACTACCTACTGATTGTAAAGCGCTTTGGATAAAAGCGCTATATAAATGCAGGCCATTTACCATTTACCGTGTGTGTGTGCGTGTGCCCAAGCAAACGTTTTTTTTTTTCGTTGAAAAATAGGCTGGGTTAAACGGTTATTTCTTACCTTTAATAAACCTTAGTCTGTGTAAGTTAACTGGGTCACAGTAGTAGGCGGGTGTATCCGTGCTTGTTCTGTTCACTTTACTGAGCGGCTCAGGCAGAGATGACCAGCATTCCGTTCTCCAGTGTCAAGCCAACAGAGACTAAACCATGGATGTATTGACGGTATTTCCGGTACAATTTTCAAAGTATAACGCAGCATTCAAGCGCTGGGAATGACCAGGAGCAATTGCTTGGCACGTCGTTCGGAGAGCAAACGACTCGGTGGAGTGGCGGAGTGCATACGCTCGGAGAGTCGACGTCACGTCCGGACCGGTCGCAGCGGCAATTTTGGAGGGAAATCGGACTGTCACTGTTTCAGTTTAATTTAAGCGATAGCTATTAAACAAAGGAAGCGAACTGCTGTTTTGTAAATGGAAGAAGCTGATGAAGGTGGGGGGAGTTGGGAAAATAGGAAAGCTAAGGGGAAAGGAAGGAAGCTTTCGAGCGATTCAGAAGGAGGGACAGAAGGAGGGAAATCGGTAACACTTTACAATAACGTACACAAATCCTATAGTAGTTACTGATAAACTAACCATTAACTAATCGCCAGTTAATCATTCGCTAATGAAAAATTTGGCATTAGTTTATCACTAGTTAATCATAGTTAATGAGTAGGTAGTCATTAGTTAATGATTAGTATCTAATTTCCTGAGTAGAGTAGTTAATCAGTACCTAATGATTACTAAATTTCAGCTCGTGAATAGAGTAGTTAATCATTACTTAATGATTCCAAAATGTCAGTGCGTGAATGTATTAGTTAATCATTAGTTAATCATTAGTTAATCTTTTTGTGTACCCTATTGTAAAGTGGTGCATCATACTCAGTAGTTTATGAATACTGAATCATTACCTGTCCATTAGTTACTCTTTTCGCACCCTAATATAAAGTGAAAGATATCCTTATCAAATAAACACTCCCTCCAGGTGAGATTCGAACCCTGAACCCCAAGATTGTTAAATTGTAAGTCTGGTTCTCTACCATCTGAGCTAACCAGCCTGTTGCTTGTTCGAGCCATACTATTGAATGTAGAGCCTGAGACCAAGTATTATAGTTTAAAGGTATATTCCACCCAAATACTACTTTCTGTCCAAGTACTTACAAGTACTTAGACATAAGTAGTATTTGGCTGAAACATACCTAAGTACTTGGACATGAAGTAGTATTTGGATGGAATATACCTTTAAAACTATAAGTATTTGGAGAGAAGGTAGTATTTGGGTGGAATATATCTTAAAAACTATAAGTACTTGAACAGAAAGTAGTATGTGGATAGGACATAATACTTAGTCTCTGACTCTACAGACCTATAGTATGGCTCTAGCAAGTAACAGGCTGGTTAGCTCAGATGGTAGAGAACCAGACTTACAATTTAACAATCTTGGGGTTTAGAGTTCGAATCTCACCTGGAGGGAGTGTTTATTTGATAAGGAAATCTTTCACTTTATATTAGGGTGCGAAAAGAGTAACTAATGGACAGGTAATGATTCAGTATTCATAAACTACTGAGTATGATGCACCACTTTACAATAGGGTAGGCTACACAAAAAGATTAACTAATGATTAACTAATGATTAACTAATACATTCACGCACTGACATTTTGGAATCATTAAGTAATGATTAACTACTCTATTCACGAGCTGAAATTTAGTAATCATTAGGTACTGATTAACTACTCTACTCAGGAAATTAGATACTAATCATTAACTAATGACTACCTACTCATTAACTATGATTAACTAGTGATAAACTAATGCCAAATTTTTCATTAGCGAATGATTAACTGGCGATTAGTTAATGGTTAGTTTATCAGTAACTACTATAGGATTTGTGTACGTTATTGTAAAGTGTTACCGGGAAATCTAGTAAGATGATGAGAACGGAAAATAGCCAGGCAGAAGAGTTTAAAGTTATATTTAAATTAAAGGAAGGGCAGTCAGGGTTTTGTTCCTTCAACCCTATCAAGCTTTCTAAGGCATTGAAGGGAGTGCTGGGAGACATCCTAAATGCGAGGATCTTGGCAGATGGGAAACTGCTGGTGTTTTGCAAGTCTGCAGCTCAGTTGGCCAAAGCTGTTTCACTGTCGGCGATAGGGAAAAAGCCAGTGGAAGGCTTTATCCCAGGGAGAAGGGCTGTCGGTTTGAAAGGGGTTATATATGGGGTCTCACTTGAAACCACCATGGAGGAGCTAGTAAGGGATGTTGGGGGTGCGAGGGTCGCTGAGGCGTCTCGCATTAGAGTGTTTAGGGAAGGAGCTAAACGTGATTCAACCACTGTGGTCTTAACTTTTCAGGAAGAGCATCTGCCGGAGCGAGTGTTTCTAGGATGTCTGTCCTTTAAAGTTCATCTGTATAGGAGGCCACCATTGAGGTGTTTTAAATGTCAGAGGTATGGCCATATTGCAGCTGCTTGTCGAGGAGTTAGAAGGTGTGGGAAGTGTGGGGGTGAACATGAGATTTTTGACTGTAAGGAAGTGGACGTTTTTTGTTTTCTTGTGTTCAGACATAGGTTTATAGATGTTATTTATTTACCTTGACAGTTTCGACGAGTCAACTCTCGTCTTCTTCAGAAGCAGTCGCACTGACAGCTGGGTATGACGTGTCAACCAGTTGCTTTTCAGCAACTGGCGGTGTGCCCAGCTGTTAAATAAATAACATCTATAAACCTATGTCTGAACACAAGAAAACAAAAAACGTCTATGTAAAAATGAAGACATGATGAACATCATTGAACTGTAAGGAAGTGGAATTGAAGTGTGGAAGCTGTGGTGGAGGGCACATTGCTGGGAATCGAGAGTGTGGGCAGTATAAGCAGGCTATGAGAGTGCAGCAGTATAGGGAGGTAAATAAAGGGGTGTCTTATGCTGAGGCTCTTAAAAAAACGGAAACATGTGGTGAGGCAGGTGAAATGAGAGAAAGGGCAGTAATAGCGCCTCCTCAGGTTGCACGTGTAGCAGAGGATTCTGTGGTGGTGAGCAGGGTTAGTTTCCTGGCGTTTATGGTGGAAGTGATGTGTGAGATGAAGGAGGCCAAAAATAACTCTGATGTGGTGAGATGTGTGGTGCAGGCTGCTGAGAGGGTTCTAGGAATTGGAAAGGTGGATCCAGTTGCTCTCCATAACCAGGTGTTCTCAAAAGACAAAAGAGAAAGGAGGCATAGTATCATGTGGATGATGTTTAGATTATTAATAATGTTTTATATCCTCCAGTGGAATGCTAGGAGTTTGATAGCGAATGGACAAGAGTTAAAGAGGTTTGTGGATGCGTTTAAAGAAAGGCCAGAGATAATATGTGTTCAGGAGACGTGGTTAAAGCCTATTTTGAGTTTTGTAATACCGGGGTATGCTTGCATAAGGAAAGATCAAAATAATGCTGGGGGAGGGTGTGCAGTGTTTATTAGAGAAGGAATACAGTATAGGGAAGTGAATGTAAATTCTGATCTGGAGTGTGTGGCCATAGAGGTATGGAGTGTGGCAGGAAGATTCTCTCTGGTTAACTTTTATAACCCTGGTCTCCAGTTGGAATTGGAGAAGTTAGATCATATAATGGGTCAAGTTCGCCCCCCAGTGGTGTGGGCAGGGGATTTTAATGCTCACAATCCTTTGTGGGGCAGTAAAAATAAAGATAAGAATGGGGGGATATTAGAAGATTTTTTCGATAAACATATGCTTGTGGTGTTGAATGATGGGAGGCCAACAAGGTTTCAGGTTGGCAATGGGAGTTTGTCATGTTTAGATTTAACTTTTGCTTCAGCTGAGTTAGCTAGATGTGGGGAATGGGATCTTATGGATCGTTACACCATGGGGAGTGATCATTTTCCCATATTAAGCCGGTTTGGTAGAGTGTTGCAGGTGGAAGAGGAAAACACTGAGAGAAGGTTTAATTATGGAAAAGCAGACTGGGATAAGTTTACAGAAGAGCTCTCGGCAGATTTGGGAAATGTGATGAGTGAGGGTGGTGTGGATGAATGGAATAGGTAATTTTGTTTTGTGGTGTCAGAAGCGGCTGGAAAGGCAATTCAAGTTAAGGAGAGTAGGAAACCGAGGAAAATAGTACCATGGTGGAATAAGGCGTGTAATGAGGCAGTGAGGGCTCGCAACATTGCATATCGTCAGCTTAGGAGGAGTCCAATGGAGAGTTATGGAGTATAAGAGGTTGCGAGCAAAGGCTAGGAAGGTTATTAAAGGTGCTAAGAGAGAGAGCTGGCGCAGGTTTTGTGGCACTATAGGTACAGAGACAACTGTAGGGCAAGTTTGGGGCATGATTCACAGAATGGCTGGGATCAAAAGGGGAGTGTCCATTCCTGTGTTGGTGGAAGGGAGTAAAGAAGTGGTAGGTAACAGGGAGAAGGCTGATTTATTAGTCAGGTCCTTTCAGAAAGTACACAGTGTAAGTAATGTGGGTAGAGAAGGGCAGCTGAGGAGACAATTAATGCTTGAGCAAGAAGGATATAAACTTGAAGTAAACTTTGATAATAGTGATGTAATAAATCTATTTTTTTCTATGCAAGAGCTGAAGAGGGCAATAGGACGAGGGAATAATACCTCGCCTGGGAGAGATGGCCTGGGATATGAGATGTTTAAGCATATGGATGATTTGGCATTGGATGAGATGTTAGCGTTGATAAATACAGTGTGGGAGGAAGGGATTATTCCGGCTGAGTGGAAGCATGCAGTAGTTGTGCCGATTGTGAAACCTGGGAAGGAAGCCAGTAGTCCTGGATCATACAGGCCTATTGCGCTTACAGCAGTTATGTGTAAGGTCATGGAGAGAATGGTTACGGATCGGTTAGTGCATAGTTTAAAGAGAAGAGGGTATTTTTCTCCATGCCAAAGTGGGTTTAGGTTAGGCCGAGGAACTATGGATGCTGTTCTTGTGTTAGACAGAGACATAAAGAGAGCTCTAGTGAACAAGGAGGCAGTGGTAAGTGTATTCTTAGACATAGAGAAGGCCTATGATATGATGTGGAAAGAGGGGCTGGTGATAAAGTTGTATGATGCAGGGGTTCGGGGCAGGATGCTGAACTGGATTAGAGATTTTCTGAGATCTCGTACCATACAAGTGAAAGTGGGGGGGGGGGGGGGTCTGTCTGACACTGTGAATATAGATAATGGGACCCCACAGGGAAGTGTTATTAGTCCTGTCTTCTTTAATGTAATGGTTAATAGTATGTTTGATGAAGTGGGGGGTGGCTTTGGTAGAACTCTTTTTGCAGATGATGGAGCTATCTGGAAAAGAGGCCGCAATGTGGGATATTTGATGAAGCAGTTGCAGGGAGCCCTGGATAGGGTGAAGGTTTGGGCTGATAAGTGGGGTTTTAGGTTATCGGTAGCAAAGTCGAAGTATGTGGTTTTTGGCAGGAAGAAGCCTATGGCTGGGCATGAGCTTATGTTGTATGGAGAGCCCCTTGAGAAGGTTAGAGTGTTTAAGTTTTTGGGTGTGTGGATGGATGAAAGATTGACATATGGAGTGCATGTGGGAAAAATGGTAGGTAGGTGTGTGAAGATAATTAACATTATGAGGTGCCTGGCTGGTTGTTCTTGGGGGGCAGACAGGGGTGTAATGTTGATGATTTATAAGGCCATGATAAGAGCTATTTTTGATTATGGGTGTTTGGCTTATGGGTCACCGGCCAAATCCACACTGGCTAAGCTCGATGTTGTTCAGGCTAGGGCTTTGAGACTGTGCACTGGGGCATTTCCGACAACGCCGGTCCCGGCGCTGCTGGTGGAAGCGGGGGAGGCTCCACTGAAGCTGCGACGTGCAAAGCTAGCTCTAAACATGGCCGTAGCTAGCTATGAGGACGGGGAGGTCTGGACCTCCCCTAATATTTCAGAGAAAAAAATAAAACAATCTGCATGGAAAAGCATGAAAAACACGGGATCTCTTTTATTTTGAAACGAAAGGCAGGTCAGGCAGGAAGTCATCTGACGCCGCGTCCGCGGTAACTTGATTCTGAGAGAGCAGCAGCATGGTGGTGAGTGATGACTCTCTGTCTGCCTGGCGAGATAATTGAAGGTGAGCGAGCTGCGAGACAGTGAGCGAGTGAACGACAGACAGTGAGTGACACTGACAGATTTTTTAGCAACAACCAAGAAAGTAAGTGTCTAGTCTGTCTCTTAAGTAATGTTACCTGTGTGACACGTTGGGATGCTACTGGCTAATCATGCATGATGCCAATTGCCAAGCTCCCGAAGTCAGGTATGCAGGTGGCTATATGCATGGTTTCAGTTTCATGACCCAATAAGTAACAAAAAGAGGTGGTGTAAAGTTAAAAACAACATAATATATTTTATTTTATTTTTCAATCGTTCCTATCAGGAATAAATAAATGTCCCTCTGTATGTTTTTTTTATTATCGATGATGACTTTTTGTGTTGTGTACGGCTTGGGTTGTGTACCTGTGTTTGTAGGTGTCATTTTGATATGAATTTGGCTAAAACAGTTTGTGTTTGTTAGTTACAATTATGTTGACAGGAGAGCTGAGCAGGTGGTGACATGAAAGAGAATATACTGAATAATGACATCACAACAGTATAATCCTAATGTTGATTTAAAATGATATATTACTCTAAATATGGCTAAAAAAGGGGAAAAAAAACCCTCAAATCTTTTTCGGCGGCGCCCTTATGGGCGCCACCAAATCCGCCTCCCCTTGCTGGACCTCCCCTATTTCGGAACCCTGGCTACGGCCCTGGCTCTAAATTATTGGATCAAGCTAAAAGGATCTGTAACAGCACTTCCTTCAATTTCTTTGCTGTCTGAATGTTGGGAGTTTGGAAATGGTGCTAGCAGGATGAATAGGTGCAGCTATATAACTACAGTAAGGGGGTACTCAGAGGAACTGGGTTTTAATAAAATAAAGGTAGGGCCCCCTGTGTTCTGGCCACCTGTGCCTCGTTGGCTGTGGTCAGAGGCAGAGGTGGACTTAACAATAAGAGAGGCCATACAGGAAAAGCGAATAGGAAGTGTTGCGGTGGGCGTGGAGGAACATCTCAGTAACAACTGGAATAACTATATCAGCATTTATACGGATGGCTCAAGAGACCCTGAGAGTAGAAGAGTGGGTTTTGGTATGTATGTCCCTCATGTCAAAATCAGTCAGAGTAGGAGACTGCCTGATGATATCTCAATATTCTCAGCAGAATTGATTGCTTTACTGTGGGCATTGTGGTGGGTGGAAGAGGGGGGATTCAGTCAGGCTGTTGTATGCTCCGATTCTCTTTCTGCCTTGATGGCTTTGGGGGGAGGGGAGGGGGGTAGAGCTAGAGTAGATATAGTTGGGGAGGTATTGATGAAACTGACTGAACTAGAGAGGCAGGGGTGTAGAGTGGGTTTTCTGTGGGTGCCAGCGCATGCAGGAGTTGAGGGAAATGAGGAGGCGGATAAGCTGGCTAAGGCCAGTTTGGGTAGAGGTAGTGTAGATGTGCAGGTGGCACTTGGCAAGATGGAGTGTCGGAGCATTATTAGCGAGAGGATTAGTCGGCAGTGGCAGCAGGAGTGGGAGGGTGACCATAAAGGGAGGAAACTATTCGGTATTCAACATTCTGTGAGAGCTGGTAGCAGGGTGAGCATGCCTAGGTCAGATGACATCAAACTGACCAGGCTTAGATTAGGGCATTGTGGGCTGGCAAGTGGGCTGATGATCATGGGGAAACATAAAGATGGCAAGTGTGAGCATTGTGGAGTACTAGAAACTGTGCAGCATGTACTGTTGCAATGTTCACACTATGCAGAGGAAAGGAGGGATTTATTTATTGAGCTGGGCAAATTGGGAGTTAAAAGCTTTTCCCTTAAAACACTGTTGGGTGATGGGGTAGCACAAATAAATAGTGTTAGGGAAGTAGTTCGCTTCCTTGTAGCTACAGACCTGTATCGGAGGATATAGGTTAATGTGCAGTGACGTAGTCTAACAGTGTGAGGCAGCAATGCACCAACCCGTGCCTAGTCTGCCGGAAACCCAAAGAAGAAGAAGAAGAAGAGCCAATAGAGACACTGTATGACATAGGCCACGCCCATCGTTGGGGAACGCGGAAATCTCCGCTCTGAATCGTCACGAGTAGCTGTGTACCTTACCGATGTTTTCCTTCTTGCATTAATATAGTTTACAGCTGTAATTGACCAACAGAAGACTGTAAGTATGGATGATATTATCACGAATATATAAAGTGGAGACGAGGCTCCGTTTAGCACTGAGAGAGGAAGAAGAAGCTCCTCTCTCTTATGGACTCAGATTAATGGTTTAGTTAGCTGTGAAGCTAACGGAGCTAACGTGTTGGAGCTTTGAAGAACAACGTTTGTCAGTAAATCGTCCAGGAGGGAAAGTTGCTGTGTCACTGTATGGAAATGTCTAATGTCCAAAACATGACAGCGTTGGTGAACTAGCGACTAACTGCTGCTGTTGAAGAGATATTTGTGCTGTTTGAAGAAGATAGCAGAGTACGAGGAGGAAGCTTCTTTGTCTGAGTCCAGACCTTCAGATCTTCCCACTCCACTGAGTTGACTGCTTCTGAAGAAGGAAATGGAGTGCAACAAGCTAACAGTTCAATCTAAAATCAGGCTACAATATTATCCTTCCAAAAAGATCAAGCAACACAGTTGGACACTGCTGGACATTGATTTAAATCCTGTAGTGCGGTTACACAGAGTAGCCATACCTCCAGACCTCCAGCAGCTGTTGCTCATTAAAGAAGAAGTTCTCCCTAAGCTGCAGGAGTGGAGCCCCAGTCTGGACCAGGAGAGCACAGAGCCCCCACACATTAAAGAGGAACAGGAGGAACTCTGGATCAGTCAGAATGACCAGCTTCAAGAGGACCCAGGGCCACCACATATTAAAGAGGAACAGGAGGAACTCTGGACCAGTCAGGAGGGAGAGCATCTTCCAGAACTGGAGGACGCTGATATCACCAAGTTGCAATTCACTCATGTCCCTGTGAAGAGTGAAGATGAGGAAGAGAAACCTCAGTCCTCACAGCTTCATCAAAACCAAACTGAGGAGAAGAGAGAGGCAGAGCCTCTAGCCAGCAGCTCAACTGAACAGATGAAAACAGAAGCTGATGGAGAGAACTGTGGAGCATCAGAACCAGCCAGTGCTGGCAAGACTGCAGACTCTTCTGAGACTGAAGACAGTGATGATTGGACAGAAACTCACATGGACTCACAGAAAAACAGTGAAGTTCTTGGGAACAAACACTTTAGTTGTTCAGTTTGTGGTAAAAGATGTGTTCATAAAAGACACTTGAACAGACACAAGAGAGTCCACACAGGAGAGAAGCCATTTAAATGCTCAGTCTGTGGTAAATGTTTTGGTGAGCCAGGAAACTTGACAACACACATGAGAGTCCACACAGGAGATAAACCATTTAAATGCTCAGTATGTGGTAACTGTTTTCGTCATAGCCAATCCTTGAAACAACACATGATAGTCCACACCGGAGATAAACCATTTAAATGCTCAGTCTGTGGTAACAGTTTTGGTTATAGACAATCCTTGAAACAACACATGATAGTCCACACGGGAGAGAAATCATTTAAGTGTTCAGTCTGTGGTAAATGTTTTGTTCAGAAAGGACACTTGACAAGACACATGATAGTCCACACAGGAGATAAACCATTTAAATGCTCAGTCTGTAGTAAATGTTTTGGTCATAAGCAGAAGCTGAAGAAACACATGATAGTCCACACAGGAGAGAAATCATTTAAGTGTTCAGTCTGTGGTAAAAGCTTTGGTCAGAAAGAACACTTGACAAAACACATGATAGTCCACACAGGAGATAAACAATTTAAATGCTCAGTCTGTGGTAAAAGTTTTGGTCAGAACGAACACTTGACAAAACACATGATAATCCACACAGGAGATAAACAATTTAAATGCTCAGTCTGTGGTAAAAGTTTTGGTCAGAAAGAACACTTGACAAAACACATGATAATCCACACAGGAGATAAACCATTTACATGCTCAGTCTGTGGTAAATGTTTTGGTCATAAGCAGAACCTGAAGAAACACATGATAGTCCACACAGGAGATAAGCCATTTAAGTGCTCAGTCTGTGGTCAGAGTTTTGGTCATAAAGTAAACTTGACAACACACATGAGAGTCCACACAGGAGATAAACCATTTAAATGTTCAGTCTGTGGTAACAGTTTTTGTAAGAAAGGAAACTTGACAAGACACATGATAGTCCACACAGGAGATAAACCAGTTACATGCTCAGTCTGTGGTAAATGTTTTCGTAAGAAAGGAAGCTTGACAAAACACATGATAGTCCACACAGCAGAGGTCACTTAATATTGGGCTTGACAATATTTCAATATTATCATTGTCTATCAGTGGAAACATATTGTCAGACCATTGATCACTGATTGTCATCACAAGTCTGTTCTACCTTGTAAATGAATGATCAAATGCAAATCATTAGTGTCTCAAAATGAGATGAAACAAATGAAGGAATATTATTTGAAAATTACATGTATGTTTGTTTGTTTGCATTTCAATTGTCCTCCATACACCAGCCTCATTTTCCTTGAATTAAACATGACTAAAAACTGTTGTGTGGTGGGTTGCAAAGCCAACAAATGTAAACACTTGTGATTTTTTCACAAGTGAAATCTTGTTGCACTCGAGAAAACAAGGAAGCCGCTGACAAGAAAAATGTGTATTGACTGTGTCTGTTATGAAACACAGCAAACAAGGCCGCAATACATTATTGAGAGCTGACCGCCACCTACCTTTGAAAAAGAGCTTGCCATAGTCAATTATGTTGCGTGAAACACATCTGCACTAAAGACACTGACTTTGACTTTAACGTGTCCAAAATGATGTTGAAATTTGAAACGAGAGGTTATAAAAAGAAGACTTGAAGAGGCTAAATCAAAAATGTATCAAAGAAACATAAGACTTTCTAAAGGCTAGTCCAGAAAAGAAATCCAATGTAACTGTTTTCAGCACTAAGTAGGCCTACCCCAAGTATGCATAGACGGATTATGACTTCACGGGCCCCTGGGCCTGCCCCCCTCACGGGCCCCCCCTCACAGCGCAAAAAAAAATAAAAATGGCCCAGATTTTTTTTATCCAGAATGCAACTCGGGCAAGTTATCAGATATCTGCACTGATTGCAAAGGGTGGACAGCTTTTTCATCTGGTGACTTTGTGAAACAGTGTCTGAATGTGGCTGCAGATATACTGTGTTCACTCCTGAGATTGCATCCCTGCAAATTGTCATGGCAAATTGTTTACAAAAGATGAACAATAAAGCTGATTTTCAAAGTACCTTGAGGATTTTTCAAGTTGTGAATTAAGTCAAATTTCTCTCTTGATTACAAAGGTGGAAAATACAACTGTTTTTAACTGGGTGTTTACTGATTAAATGTTTAAGCTCCCCACAAATGCAGATGTTTTTTTTTTAATATATATAACCAATTGCAAATTATTACAATTACCAAACAGATAAAAAGTAGATTATTATATTGAAATGTTATTTTAGATTTAGAATGTTAATTTTCTATAAAACACAATACATTTTATTGTAATTCCACAACGTTTATTTTTGGCCCTCGGCCTTCCACCCAGATTGAGTTTTGGCCCTTCATGGGAAAGAATTTGGGCACCCCTGAGCTAGAGTCTCTTCGCAGGCCGCCTGCGAAGTGAGCTCAGGGGCCCATAAGCTAGAGTCTCAGCTGCGAAGTGAGCTCAGGGGGCCCATAAGCTAGAGTCTCAGCTGCGAAGTGAGCTCAGGGGCCCATAAGCTAGAGTCTCAGCTGCGAAGTGAGCTCAGGGGCCCATAAGCTAGAGTCTCAGCTGCGAAGTGAGCTCAGGGGCCCCATCAGTTAGAGACTCTAGCTCATGGGCCCCCTGAGCTCTCGGGCCCCTGGGCCTGTGCCCGGTATGCCCGTTCAGTAATACAGCCCTGCAAGTATGCTGAACAATTTAAAGTCAAGTCAAGTTTATTTGTATAGCCCTAATTGAGCTGACGTCAGCAACGTAACAGGGGGAGGGGGCTGGGAGGATTACACCGGAAGAAGCACCCATATTTCACGTAAGGCATCATGGCAGCTAGGTATAAGTTAGATAGCTAATTTCCACTTTCATAACAACTGTACGCTGGGTAAACCTTTATATAACTCGCTCATTTAGAGTAAAATAGACAAGTTTTGTCTTTGTTTTGGGGTTGATTGACAGGCCGCCTGTCCAGTGATCGTGCAGCTTGCCGATCACGGACCAATAGCAGGCGGAGCCACGGCTCTGGGAAGCCCCTCGTCTCGTGCCGTCTCGCACGAGCTGCGCAAGATGGCCACAGGCTAGACTAGACTTCCAAACAGGAGTCCAAAAACCAATGGGTGATGTCACGGTAGCTATGTTCATATTATTTATGGTCCATGGTCATGATGAGATAAGTGACTAAACTGTACCAAATATCTCTCTCTTTTTTGTCTTTGTTTCAGAACCGTACGCTGATCTGTCGCTCCAGAGAGCTGGAGGGGGACGAGGTGGACACAGGGAACGCCTCATGCTCTCTCATCTCTTTTGCAGAGTTCAACCAAGGAGCGATCAAGAACAAGGTGTGTGTGTGTGTGTGTGTGTGTGTGTGTGTGTGTGTGTGTGTGTGTGTGTGTGTGTGTGTGTGTGTGTGTGTGTGTGTGTGTGTGTGCGTGTGTGTTAGGGGTGCTCAATCGTCCCTATTTTTATATCGTCCAATCGTGGTCCTTAGTAGGGGTGGGAATCGCTGAGTAGCTCACGATACGATATCGTCACGATACTTGGCCCTCGATAACGATATATCACGATACTGCGATACTGCGATATATTGGAAGACGATACATCACGATACCTGTGTAACAAGTGAAAAAAATACCTCTGAAGGCAAAAAATCATGTATTATGCATTTATTAGCAGAATTGACATGAACTCTCTGAGTTCACTCACTCATACCATTTTCGATACCACGGAGGAAAAGTTACACATTAAGTCTTTTTATTATTACTATTAAAACAAGAAAACCTATATAACCTACCTACCTACCTATATAATTTCTAAAAGTAGATATTAATGATCAAACATTTCCATTCATGTAGCCTACAGTAGTTATGTTTTTGTTTCAACTACAAACATAAATAGTCAACTTGAAACTATGTTTCAACTACCACACACAGCATAATATTTTAGCCTGTTTATTTAAAAAAATAAATAAAAAAATAAATAAAATAATAATAAACATATCGATACTTGGCGCCAGTGTATCGATAACGTATCGCGGGTGGAAATATCGCGATAACGTGGGTATCGATATTTTGTCCCACCCCTAGTCCTTAGAGATTGGCACTATAGATGATCAAATCGCCATAATCAATTAATTGACCGTCATTTTAATTATTATTATTTTTGATAAAGAGACCTATTTAATGGCATTGAAAATGGGGGGTGGGGAACAATGGATCATAATATATTATTGAATACAGCAGGCCTGTAGAAGAACACAAAGTTTGAATGAGATCACCATGAAATGTATCCACAGGTGCGAGTAGAGAACACGGTAAACAACACAACTCCGTTTCTAGCCTTACAAATAAAAGCACGCAGTGCAAAATAAGCTTAAATCACTCATAGCCTTAACTACGAGGAACCTCCATAAAATAGCTTACACACCAAAAAGACTGGTTGTGATGTTACGATTACATATGGAGTCAAACTAGTCTAAAGCATTACTCAAAATGTATATTAAGGTTAACGTTACATTTAATTTTGAAAGCCCGCTGCGGAAGACATACTTTTAGATTCCAGCTGACTTGACGGTGCTCATGAGGAAACGAGAGGAGCAGAGAGGACAGTCTGGGCACCCTTTACACCGCTTTTGGCCATGGGGGCGTAAACCAAGGAAACAGGAAACAATACCGGAAATAAGTGCGCAAAAAAACGTCTTTGTTGCCGTTAGCTTGACGCAGCGAGGTTACGTTATCTAGAGCCTGATAAAAAGAACAACAACACAAGTTGTATAGTAGCGTTAGCACATTTCTCCAGTAGTCACTGCCGAGGAAGGTTTCTGGAGAGCCAAAGACAATGGAGTACTCGCCATGTGAAATCTTTTGATCAATGTCTTTTCCAGCACCGGCAGCAGAGCAGAGATGCCTTTGGATTTCAACTGTTGTACTTGATCCTCCATTGCCGATAACAGCGGACAGACAACTATAACTATTCCATCAACTGGCCATTTGTTTGAAAAGTAAAGCTTCTGTATTGGCTTAAAATTTGTGATATTGTGAATCTGCAATGTTTCTACAAGAACTTCTAATAAAAAACTTCGGTACGTATGTTCGGTACGGCCATCTTTTGTTAATGACTGATGAGTCTCTCGTTGAGGCTAGTTGTTTTCCGTTTTATTTTTTTATTCGTTGTGTCTGATTCTGAAGTGAACGAGCTATTTCCGCTGCTTGTTTCCTGTCTAGGGTGGGCTCTAGGCCGGAAACAGGCCGAGTGACAAAATCTCTTGTAAACGGAGGCCAGGCTCGTTCTCGCCGAGAAGAGCTTGGCGCTGCGAGGTTAGAGAGGACTAGAGACGAGAGAGCAGAGCAGTGCTGTAACGTTAAGCACGGCTTTTCCACCCTCGTGCTGATTAATCTCTAAGTGTACAGTAGGGCGCAGCATAGATATTATATTTATAACGTCTTATGATAGTGAAAGAGTTCAAATCGGATTAAATATTGCTGTAGAAAAGCAAATTGGCGATCACTCCCTTCAATCGTCAATATAAGATTTGATGGCAAATCGCAGCACACACACACACGCACACGCACACACACACACACACACACACAATAGACAACTCTTTTATGCATGACTTTCTCAATGTGTTTACATGCAAACTATTATCTCTCTAATTTCTTGATCTCTCTCTCTCTCTCCCTCTTTCCCTTCATTGGCTCTCCATCTCTCTCTATCCCTTTTTGATATTCCAAAAACCCATAATAAGCAGGACTGTCATCTGCTTTTTCAGTTGAACAGTTGAGAACAATCATAATAATGTCTTATCTCTCTCTCTTTCTCTCTGTGTCTCTCTCTCCATCCCTCTCTCTCTACTCTTCTGGCAGCCTATGAACAGTGCGCCAGTGAAGCAGACAAAGAGAAACTCCTCTCTTCCATCCGATTTGGGAAACTCAAAAGGTTTGCAGAGTGATTTTATCATTTATTTGTGTGCTTATGGAAAACCCACAGAATAGTTCTGGAGTGCAATGACGTACAATACTTCAGTCAAAACTAGGGATGTCAAAAATTAATCACTACTGCAAAATAAAGCGGGCGAAGCAAACCGAAAGGAGAAAGTAATGCAAACATTGTATTCTGTGTACACAATACAACACGACCACAACCGCAATGCTGTGATGACCACATATAAGTTGGCTGGCTCCTCCCAAAATGTTCGACCACGTATAAGTTGGCTGACTCCTCCCACAATGCTTGACCACGTATAAGTTGGCTGGCTCCTCCTCTGCTCAAGTACCCCTAGGGCAGGGGTGCCCAATACGTCGATCGCGATCGACCGGTCGATCGCGAAGGTAGTGTGGTCGATCGCATGGCATTGAGGGGGAGGGGATTTTTTTTTTTTTTTTTTTTTTTACTGTTTTTCCACTGTTTCCACTGTTTTTCCACTGTTTTTCCACTGTTTTTCCACTGTTCCACTGTTTTCCACTGTATACTCAGTGTATATATATATAAATAAATATGTTTGGTAGATCACTTTGACTTGGTCATTTTAAAAGTAGCTCCCAAGCTGAAAAAGTGTGGGCACCCCTGCCCTAGGGGTACACGTACCCCTGGTTGGGAATCACTGGTGTAAGGTAACCTGTCTGTTGCTGGCGAAGCTTTAGAATACATGGAGGAGGCATCGGGATCTTCCAAAATTAGTTGTAAAGTTGTAACTTTCTGCAACGAATTCGGCTCCGCCCACAAAATACGTCAAGCTGTTTACAAACTGTAAAAGGGTCTATAAGTTGGCTGGCTCCTCCCACAATGCTCGACCACATATCAGTTGGCTGGCTCCTCCCACAATCCCTGACCACGTATAAATTGGCTGGCTCCTCCCACAGTGCTCGACCACATAAGTTGGCTCCTCCCACAATCCTTGACCACATATAAATTGGCTGGCTCCTCCCACAATGCTCGACCACGTAGAAGTTGGCTGGCTCCTCCCACAATGCTCGACCACATAGAAGTTGGTTGGCTCCACCCACAATGCTCGACCACATATAAGTTGGCTGGCTCCTCCCACAATGCTTGACCACATATAAGTTGGCTGGCTCCTCCCACAATGCTCGACCACATATAAGTTGGCTCCTCCCACAGTGCTCGACCACATATAATAAGTTGGCTCCTCCCACAATGCTCGACCACATAGAAGTTGGCTGGCTCCTCCCACAGTGCTCGACCACATATAAGTTGGCTCCTCCCACAATGCTCGACCACATATAAGTTGGCTGGCTCCTCCCACAATGCTCGACCACGTATAAGTTGGCTGGCTCCTCCCACAGTGCTCGACCACATAAGTTGGCTCCTCCCACAATGCTCGACCACATATAAGTTGGCTGGCTCCTCCCACAATGCTTGACCACATAGAAGTTGGCTGGCTCCTCCCACAATGCTCAACCATGTATAAGTTGGCTGGCTCCTCCCACAGTGCTCGACCACATAAGTTGGCTGCCTCCTCCCACAATGGTCGACCACGTATAAGTTGGCTGGCTCCTCCCACAATGCTCGACCACATATAAGTTGGCTCCTCCCACAGTGCTCGACCACATAAGTTGGCTCCTCCCACAATGCTTGACCACATAGAAGTTGGCTGGCTCCTCCCACAATGCTTGACCACATAGAAGTTGGCTGGCTCCTCCCACAATGCTCGACCATGTATAAGTTGGCTGGCTCATCCCACAGTGCTCGACCACATATAAGTTGGCTCCTCCCACAATGCTCGACCACATATAAGTTGGCTGGCTCCTCCCACAATGGTCGACCACGTATAAGTTGGCTGGCTCCTCCTTGTCCCAGCTGCATCCAGGGCCGGTTCCAGAACAAGATGACTAGGGGTGCATCCTAGATAGGAGGGGGTGCAGATGCCTGGCCGAAGGCCGGGCCCACTGTCAAAATTTGACATGTTATTTTACTAAAAATAATGCATTTGACCATCATTTCAAGTAGAATGATACCACCCAAGCAAGAATATTTCAAGTGTTTCAAGTGCTTTACTGAAATATTTGGACCATATAATGATAATACAATTATCTCAACCTTAAAAGGTTACATATAGGTGCCAAAAAGCCATAAAATCAAATCAAAGAACAAAGAAAAACAACAACTATAATTCAAGTTTAAACAGTAAGTGTGCAGCTGTAGCATTTATTAAAAAAAAAAATAAAAAAAAATAAAAACTTTTCAACTGAGCATGCAGACAATTAAAATAAGGGTGCAATGCATGCTTTTGCACCCCCGTAGAACCGGGCCTGGCTGCATCACCACTCGATCAAGTCAGTGTTTGCGAGGAAGAGCTGCGAAGCACAGTTTCAAGTGAGTTGTAGCCACCTAGCCTATATGCAGCACCCGCGGTTTACAGCCGACACAAATGTGTTTAATATCTAGGCTTCTATGTTTTTACATGTTTTATAGGCTAGTCAATGCTGTGGGAATATGCAATATGTTGCTGCTGTGGAAATAAAGTGTTTGAGCACAAAACGCAATTGGTATTGTTTGGTAAATTTGGCATTTTAATTACAATTAATCGATGGATCGATTAATTGATTGTTAACGTTACCGATGTTTGAGTCAGGAACGTGCTTAAAATTGACATCCCTAGTCATAACATACTTGTCAAGACCATAGACCGTATAATATGGTCCTAGCCACCCATTGGTTTGTGAACTCCTGTTTGGAAGCCTCATAGTTTACAAAATGAACATCATGCTGTATTGATGAAGACTTGAAACTAGCGATTGAAACCATAAACTCAATAGGAAAGTCTTTACTGAGGTCATAAGTGAGAAGTAGGGTCATTTTCCCATTGGCTTCCATGAAATAGGAATTATTTTTGCAGCCAGTGGAGTCGCCGCCTGCTGGCCATTAAAAAGGGTTTAAAGGACTTCTGCAGTGGCTTCATTTTTCACAAACAGGGGTTGGCTCTTGATCAAAACATATAATAGTGTTTTGACTGGTAATACTGTTTTCTCCCTCTCAGGAACCTGGGTCCAGCTCTGAGTAGGACCGTGTATCAGCTGTACTGCACTCAAGGAGCACTGTCATACACACACACACACACACACACACACACACACACACACACACACACACACACACACACACACTCATCCACTTACCTCACTCCAACAGTAGTAGTAGTATATATTGTTTGTGTATTATATTTCCACTCAAAGCTTGTATGAAAAGTTTCACAAATTGATTTTGATCTGGCATCAATAAAGTTTCTAATTTTGAATAGCATTCTGGTGTCAATGAAAATGTTGCTCTTTAAGCAAATGAAGATGTATTGTGAAACCACCTTTTTGCTGTTTTTGCAGCTTTTTGCTGTTCTCTCTGTATTCCCCTAACAGGATTGGTATTGTTTTCATTTGTCATGTTATCAAAATGATCATGTTTATTTATGCACCTCAAGACAGTGATGATGATGATGATGATGATGATGATGATTGGATGAGACTAGGGAACCTCAGTCAGGTTCAGACACTCTCAGAAAAGCAGCCAAGTATTTGGGAAGAAACACTTTATTTCTGCACTTTGTGGTGAAAGATGTGACCACAAGGGAACTCTGCTGATACACATGACAATGCACACAGGAGCGAAACCATTTAATTCCTGTTTGTGGCTGAACTTGAATTAATTTCTTAATAGAGCCGTGGTTTGGGTAAGAACAAGGATCCCAGATTTTATTTTTTTATTTGATTCTGACTGACTCCTTGTAATCAGGTTGATTCTATATCTATTCCAAATGAAAATCAACACAAAAATTAATTTTATTTGACGGCTGGCGTTCAACCAATGAGCCGTGAAGCAACTCCCTCCCCCTCACACACACACACACATATATATACTGTATATGTATATATATATGTATATATATACAGTGTTGGGCAAGTTACTTTCAAAATGTAATATACTACATATTACTAGTTACCTTCATTTGAAAGTAATAAGTTACTTTACAATATTACTGTCTGTGTCGAGTAACTCGTTACTTATTACACTACTTTTGCATTACTTTCACCAAAACAACAGCAGCAGCAGAATGACATCGCTGCCCAGGAACCATCCCGAATAAATAATGTCAACCGCATTGAAGTCTGTGTAAACAACCCACAATTCTAAATGTTATTTTTGTTATTGTCATCTGTAGTGGTTATTTGCATAAAAACAGTTTGATTAGGAAATTATAACTTGAGTTACTTGACAAAGTAACTGGTATAATATTACTGAAATCGTATAAGTAATAAGTTATATTACTGAGTTACTGCTAAAAGTAATAGGCTATATTACATGTGATATGTTACTTTTGTAATGAGTTACCCCCAACATATATATATATATATAGAGAGAGAGAGAGAGAGAGAGAGAGAGAGAGAGAGAGAGAGAGAGAGAGAAGCGAGTGTGTGTGTGTGTGTGTGTGTGTGTGTGTGTGTGTGTGTGTGTGTGTGTGTGTGTGTGTGTGTGTGTGTGTGTGTGTGCGTGCGTGCGTGCGTGCGTGCGTGCGTGCGTGCGTGCGTGCGTGCGTGCGTGCGTGCGTGCGTGTGCCCCAGCAGACGTGTTTTCCGTTGTAAAATAGGCTGGGTTAAATTTAGGGTCATCGTTTAAAAAGTGGGTGAGATGCTAAAGTGTTTTCGCCCACTATATGCAGACGTTGATTTGGGATTATTACTGGGATTATTTCTTAGCGTTTAGAATAAACCTTTAACGTTAGTCTGTTAGAAGTTGACTGGGTCACAGTAGTAGGCGGGTGTATCCGTGCTTGTTCTGTTCACTTTACTGAGCGACTCAGGCAGAGATGACCAGCATTCGGTTCTCCAGTGTCAAGCCAACAGAGACTAAACCATGGATGTATTGACGGTATTTCCGGTACAATTTTCAAAGTATAACGCAGCATTCAAGCGCCGGGATTGACCAGGCGTTCATGCTCACGTGAGACACTGTATGACATAGGCCACGCCCATCGTTAAGGAACGCGGAGGTACAGCAGGGTGGCGGAGGGAGGGATGACGCGCAAGGGACGGCGTCGGAGCACGATGGCGGAAATGGCGTTTGAGAGTGATTTGGAGGGAGAATCAAACAATGAAGAAGATCCGAGGTGTCTGGAAAACAAGAGAAAGAGTGTGTCGAGTGTCTCGAGCGGGTCTGCTCAGAATATTAAGAAAGTGAAAAAAGATGGGTTGGGGCCTTGGGTGGTTGGAATGAAAGCGTGTTCAGAAATTGATGGAGTGTTTAGCAATCCACATGAGGTGGGAAAGTTTGTGAAAGAAGAGTTTGGAGCAGTTAAGTCTGTCAAGATAACGAGAGGTGGGATTGTTATTATTGATTGTGTGTCGAAGAAGCAGGAGTTGCAAGTTCTAGATTTATGTACGTTCAAATCTTGTAATGTGATGTGTTTCCGACTTGGAACAGGTCCAGTGACAGTGAAGAAAGGAGTGATCAGTGGAGTGCCAGTATGTGTTTACTGTGATGTATTTAAAGAAGTGGAAGGTGTATTTGAGGCAAGGAGATTGAATCGGTTTAGAGATGGTGTAAGCGAGGAGAGTACCTCAGTGTGTTTGAGTTTTGAAGGAGAAATCCCGGATCGAGTGTTTGTGGATAGTGTCAGCTATAGGGTGAGGGAGTATGAGAGGGCTCCTCTCAGGTGTTATTCTTGTCAGGAGTACGGTCATGTTGCTGCAGTGTGCAGAGGACAAAGGAGATGTGGACGGTGTGGTGGAGACGAGTGCAGGAGGGAGAAATGTAAAGACGAGGTAAAATGTCTGCACTGTGAGGGGAGTCATAGAACAGGATCAGCGCAGTGTCCACGTAGAGTTAAGGAGATTGAAGTGAGAAGGATCAGAGAGGAGAAAGGAGTGTCGTATGCTGAGGCTGTTAAGTGCAGGGAGATTGAGGGAAAGGAAAAAGTGCAAAATGAATCTGAGCAGAAGAGTGGAACTGGTGGAATTGAACGAAACATTTGTGTGGACAAGAAAGGATTTTTGACATTCATGGCCATGGTAATTAATTGTGCGGAACAGATCAAAGGAAAAAAGGAAAAGATTAAGATGATGATGGATGCAGCTAGAAGGTTCTTGAATGTTGTTGACATTTCTGGAGAGGAGATCGAGAAGGCGCTGAGGGATGAGTTCCCTCCGACTGAGTCGTAGAATGGACATATATATCGTGAATGGGAGCACTATGGGTGATGATACATGATGAACATTGTAAATAGACTCCAATATGTAGAAGACATCAAACTCCATCCAGTTGGTGGCGGTAATGCACCTTTATGTTGGTTGCCAACCGACATAAAACACTAAAGAAGAATAAGAAGAAGACGACGTAGTTTACAGTGTGAGGCAGCAATGCACTAACCCGTGCCTAGTCTGCCGGAAATTTAAAGAAGAAGAAGTTAAGGAACGCGGAAATCTCCGCTCTGAATCGTCACGAGTAGCTGTGTACCTTACCGATGTTTTCCTTCTTGCATTAATATAGTTTACAGCTGTAATTGACCAACAGAAGACACTGTAAGTATGGATGATATTATCACGAATATATAAACTGGAGACGATGCTCCGTTTAGCACTGAGAGAGGAAGAAGAAGCTCCTCTCTCTTATGGACTCAGATGAATGGTTTAGTTAGCTGTGAAGCTAATGGAGCTAACGTGTTGGAGCTTTGAAGAACAACGTTTGTCAGTAAATCGTCCAGGAGGGAAAGTTGCTGTGTCACTGTATGGAAATGTCTAATGTCCAAAACATGACAGCGTTGGTGAACTAGCGACTAACTGCTGCTGTTGAAGAGATATTTGGGCTGTTTGAAGAAGATAGCAGAGTACGAGGAGGAAGCTTCTTTGTCTGAGTCCAGACCTTCAGATCTTCCCACTCCACTGAGTTGACTGCTTGTGAAGAAGGAAATGGAGTGTAACAAGTTAACAGTTCAGTCTGATATCAGGCTAGACTCTTCTCCTTCCAAAAAGATCAAGCAACACAGTTGGACACTGCTGGACATTGATTTAAATCCTGTAGTGCGGTTACACAGAGTAGCCATACCTCCAGACCTCCAGCAGCTGTTGCTCATTAAAGAAGAAGTTCTCCCTAAGCTGCAGGAGTGGAGCCCCAGTCTTGCCCAGGAGAGCACAGAGCCCCCACACATTAAAGAGGAACAGGAGGAACTCTGGATCAGTCAGAATGACCAGCTTCAAGAGGACCCAGGGCCGCCACATATTAAAGAGGAACAGGAGGAACTCTGGACCAGTCAGGAGGGAGAGCATCTTCCAGAACTGGAGGACGCTGATATCACCAAGTTGCAATTCACTCATGTCCCTGTGAAGAGTGAAGATGAGGAAGAGAAACCTCAGTCCTCACAGCTTCATCAAAGCCAAACTGAGGAGAAGAGAGAGGCAGAGCCTCTAGCCAGCAGCTCAACTGAACAGATGAAAACAGAAGCTGATGGAGAGGACTGTGGAGACTCTTCTGAGACTGAAGACAGTGATGATTGGACAGAAACTCACATGGACTCACAGAAAAACAGTGACGTTCTTGGGAACAAACACTTTAGTTCTTCAGTTTGTGGTAAAATATGTGTTAATAAAGGACACTTGAACAGACACAAGAGAGTCCACACAGGAGAGAAGCCATTTAAATGCTCAGTCTGTGGTAACAGTTTTGGTTATAGACAATCCTTGAAACAACACATGATAGTCCACACCGGAGATAAACCATTTAAATGCTCAGTCTGTGGTAACAGTTTTGGTTATAGACGTTCCTTGAAACAACACATGATAGTCCACACAGGAGATACACCATTCAAATGCTCAGTCTGTGATAAATGTTTTGGTCATAAAGACCGCTTGACAACACACATGATGCTCCACACAGGAGATAAACCATTTAAATGCTCAGTCTGTGCTAAAGGTTTTGGTGAGAAAGGAAGCTTGACAAGACACATGATAGTCCACACAGGAGATACACCATTTAAATGCTCAGTCTGTGGTAAATGTTTTGGTCATAAGCCAAACCTGAAGAAACACATGATAGTCCACACAGGAGATAAACAATTTAAATGCTCAGTCTGTGGTAAAGGTTTTCGTCAGAAAGAACACTTGACAACACACATGATAGTCCACACAGGAGATAAACCATTTAAATGCTCAGTCTGTGGTAAAGGTTTTGGTGAGAAAGGTAACTTGACAAAACACATGATAGTCCACACAGGAGATAAACCATTTAAATGCTCAGTCTGTGGTAAAAGTTTTGGTCATAAGCCAAACCTGAAGAAACACATGATAGTCCACACAGGAGATAAACAATTTAAATGCTCAGTCTGTGGTAAAGGTTTTGGTGAGAAAGGTAACTTGACAAAACACATGATAGTCCACACAGGAGATAAACCATTTAAATGCTCAGTCTGTGGTAAAGGTTTTGGTGAGAAAGGAAGCTTGACAAAACACATGATAGTCCACACAGGAGATAAACCAATTAAATACTCAGTCTGTGGTAAAGGTTTTGGTGACAAAGGAAACTTGACAAAACACATGATAGTCCACACAGCAGAGGTCACTTAATATTGGGCTGGACAATATTGTATTATTATCATTGTCTATCAATGGAAACTCCCGTCAGACCATTGATCAGTGATTGTCACAACAATTCTGTTCTAAATGAATGATCAAATGCAAATCATTTGTGTCTCAAAATGAGATGAAACAAATGAGGGAATATTATTTGAAAATCACATGTATGTTTGTTTGTTTGTTTGTATCTTATATTATCCTGCATTTCAATTGTCTTCCATACACCAGTGTCATTTTCCTTGAATTAAACATGACTAAAAGCTGTTGTGTAATGGGTTACACAGCCAACAAATGTAAAAAAAAATCACAAGTTAGTTTTTTGCACTCCCGAGCAAAACAAGGAAGCGGTTGAGAAGAAAAATTTGGATTTAGGCTGTAACAAAGAACGTATATAGATAAGAGAAGAGTAGAGCTATGCGTCCGCCATGTTGGCCCCTAAGGAGACTATAGTGAAACCTGTCTGTCTATGTTAAAAACAGCATCCAGTAAAACTATTTACTTACTTGTTTGTTTAATCTATGAATGAATCAAAGCAGAAACATGTAGGCTAAACCATGTTAACATTCATTCTGAATTTAATTTATTAAATAACAAATAGCACTTTGAAATCATGGGTTCAGATTTAAAAATTCAATTTAATGTTGACGCAAGGCTGATTTTACAGTCCAAGATGGTGCTGTGAGCCACTGAGTCTCACCAGGTCATCATTTCTGTCAGAGCTTTTCAGCCTTCACTTGAGAAGTTCTTCAAAGTCCAAGCTTTCACTGAGGCTCAAACCCAAAACCTACAAATTGTGGTGTGGCCATAGGTGTCATTTACATGGGGACATGTCTCCACCAAACCATAGGCTCAAAACACAGCATCATGACCAGCTGAATGAGGTCAGATAGACTCAAAACACAGCATCATGACCAGCTGAATGAGGGTTCTGCATGACTCGTTCAGCTCTTGGGAAGAGACCTAACTTAGCTCTGCATACATTCTAGTTTTTCTGTGAACCTGCAGGAGACTTTTGCAGAATCCTAGATGCATGATTTCAATTGGGTGTTTGTACCATTGGATCTGTTTTTGTATAGAGCAAGAGGCACTCTACCTGCACTATGCTCTTTAATGGGCATATAGCAGGAACTGAAATGAGGCTTGCAACCGGACAGGAAATGTACTCGACTGTGATGTACCTTGCGTTTCTCTATCCATTTCATTGGTTGATTGAGTTTATATTCTTGGGGATAACTGACCAAACATGACATCACGGTGAGATATTTCCAGCTCAGTTACAATGGAGTTTAATAGGAGAAGCATTTTCAACTACCTCAAATGGTGTCAGTCCCTCAGAATCAAACATCAATCAAATCAAAGAGCAACACCAAAAAACTTCTCTGGAGGATGTAGGGCAGGGATACTCAACTTGCTTTGCCCGGGGGCCACTTTTGTGAAATGATAGGAGGCCAGGGGCCAGTTAATAAACAAACAATATACATTTTTCTGTAGCGGATTGTAGGTTTTTGGGGTGTCAGCCGGAGTTTAGTCTGACAATGTGCACACCGGATAGTTAGTTAGGTTAAGTTAGTTAGGATAAATACTAGGGATGGGCATTTCTAGCAAAAACACTATTCGAAATTCGCTGGCCAAATTCGAATTTAATTCGAAATTCGAAAATAAAAATAAAAATGCAAAAAAAAAATATATATATATATATATATATTTTTTTTTTTGTGAGTGAAATGTTGCATTGTCTCCCCTGATTCTAAGTCTACGGCTTTATTAATTAATATAAAAAGCTTCTGTTGTGGATTTTTAGCTCTTCTCTAGCCTTCAGCGTGTACGGTCGTGTACAAGCTGTGCTCCGCTGCTATCGCTTGCCTGCTTTGCTATCTCCCGGCCTACGGCCTTCATCTACCAGCCTGCCTGGCGTGGATTTGGGACCCTCTGTTACCTAAGGGCATGTCGCCCTGTAAAGGATGTACTGGCCACCTTCAAAAAATTGCAATACTGGAAACTACCATCTATTGTTTGAAAGACACTGGGATTACCTCTACACAGCCTCAGAGCTCCCTCTCCAATGGATTCACAGAAGCTACGATGCCGAATGCTAACTTAGCGTTAGCTACTCCCTCATCGGGTAATGTACATGCATCTTTCATCACAGATACTACGAATGCTAACAGTCTGCTAGCTCTCCCACCCTTGGGTAAACTGCCCACACATGTTCCCGAAAACATTGCCTCCCAAGCCTGTGCTATCTCGGGGAAACAAACTGATACTGTCCTCTGGAATGTCCAGGGAGCGAAGCCGAAAAGATTAGTGATCCCTGGACCCTCAGAGACTGCCTCTTATCACCCGGAAATTAGCTCAGCCACGGGCTGGCCTGCATTAGCTAGTACACCCCCTGTTAGCACTAGCACAGATCAACCATGGATTATTGTGAGAGGTGGAAAGAAGAGTTTTGCTCCTCCACCACTGATGTCCCTACAGCTGGTAAACAGATTTCAACCGCTATTGGGTAGCCCTGTATCGACTGCCGATATGGATATTGGACCGGCCCATCGGCTATCTGACAACCTAGGTAGCCCCAAAGCTAGGAGGCTATCAAGAGCTAGCAGGCCACAGCCTCAAAGGCTATCAAGAGCTAGCAGGCCGCAGCCCCCTATAACATCCTTGCTCATCGGAGACTCGGATATTAAACACATTGGGATTAAAAACAATACCGCTACACTCTGTTTCCCTGATGAGATGATCTGCGACATAACACAGAAAATTCCTGAAATCCTGTCTACTCACAGCTCGCTAAACAAGATTACCCTGCATATCGGAGCCAACGACATTCTGAAACAGCAATCAGAAACACTAAAACGTGACTTCCTGGACCTACTGAAGCTCCTAGCCTCACTTGATATTGAGGCATTCATCAGTGGCCCCCTGCCCCCCAATGGATACAAAGTCAATAAGTTCACCAGGTCCCTAAGCTTAAGCACGTGGCTTTCAACCATCTGCCCTCAGTATAATGTGAATTATATTGACAACTTCAATCTCTTCTGGGATCGAAGCCATCTCTACAATCGTAATGGTCGACTCAACAGAAGTGGCACAAGGCTGTTTGCTGCTAACCTCATCTTCAGCATCAATCACCCAACATATGATAGCTCCACGGCCAGGAATGAGCCCCCCCACCTCTCCACTATCTCCAGCCCTCGCCGTGAGGTCACACTGCCAGCTGGCGCATCTCATCAGCAACAATCTCTGTTGCCACGGCTCGAGGCCAGCCGACTAGACGAAATATCCTCTGCCATGCAGGCGATATCAGCCCATCCCCCCCCCCCCCTTCGGAGCCTCTACTCCCCCCCGCCAACTCCCAGCTCATCAACAACCAACCATGACGTCCATCCGGGATGAAGTGGAGGACGCTGCCCCCCCCTCCTCCTCTCCTGCCCTCTGCTCTATCTTATCCCATCCCCCCCCCCTTTTCGCAGCCCCTACACCTCTCTGCGTCCCAGTTACGTCTTCCTTACAGGAAGCGGAGGACGCTGCCCCCTCCCCCTCCTCTCCTCCTCTCTGCTTCCAGGATAAAGTGGAGGGCACCGCCCCCCCCTCCCCCTCGCCTCTTCTCTCCCCCCCCCCTTCCGGGCCTCTACACCCCTCCGCGAACTCCCAGTTACGTCTTCCTTACAGGAAGCGGTGGACGCTGCCTCCTCCCCCTCCTCTCCTCCTCTCTGCTTCCAGGATGAAGAGGGGAGCACTGCCCCCCCCCCCCCCCCCTCGCCTACGTCTTCCTTACAGGAAGCGGAGGACGCTGCCCCCTTCCCCTCCTCTCCTCCTCTCTGCTTCCAGGATGAAGTTGAGGGCACTGCCCCCCCCTCCCCCTCGCCTCTTCTCTCCCCCCTCCCCTTCCGGGCCTCTACACCCCTCAGCGAACTCCCAGTTCACCAACAACCAACCATGACATCTTCCTTCCAGGATGAAGCGGAGGACGCTGCCCTTTCCTCTACCTCTTTGCTCCTCCACCTCTCCCCACCCCCCTCCCCCATTCCATTCTCCAGCAGGATGAACGAACTGATAAGCTTTGGACTGTCTATGATCCCCCAGTCCCCTTGTCCATCTAATCCCCCTCGTTCTACCCTCCCGACCCTGAACCTGGCCCCTCAACCGTCCCCTCCCTCACATGCCCTCCAGCCCTCTCCCATACTGCCATGCCCCACGCCCCCCCGACCTACCCCCGACCCACCACTCCTGACCCCGAACCTAGCCCCCCCACAGCCCTCTTCCTCACATCCCCCTCAACCTCAACCTCAACCTCAACCTCAACCCACCTGCTCCCCGCCCCCCCTACCCTCCCTCTCCTCTCCCTCACATGCCCCCCAGCCCTCTCCCATACTGCCATGCTCCACGTCCCCCCGACCCACCCGCGACCCAGCACTCCTGACCCCAAACCTGGCCCCCCCTCAGTCCCCTCCCTCACATCCCCCTCAACCTACCTGCTCCCCGCCCCCCCCACCCACCCTCTCCCCACCATCCCCCACACCCCCTCGACCCACCCCCACACCCCCTCGACCCACCCCCGACCCACCGACCCCGAGTCGGCAGAGTCGGCTGTGGTTGCAGTCCCACAAGAGTCGACGCGCCCCACCCCCCTCCCCCATTGGGGCGACGCGCCCCACCCCCGACCCACCGACCCCGAGTCGGCAGAGTTGGTTGCAGTCCTACAAGAGTCGACGCGCCCCACCCCCGTACGTCCAAGACCCCCCCCAATCTGCCCCCCCCTCTGTGGTCCAAGTCCCCAAGCGTCGACCAGCCCGACGCCAGACCCCTCCATCCCGGCCTGTCCCCATAGAAACAAGGTCCCAAAGCATTATAAAGGAACAGCGCCAGCACACACCAGAAATGGAACTGGCTGCGATAAACCACTATTGGTCTATCGATCCAATGCTTCGATACCAGTCTGGATTTCATACAGACGTAATACTTTCCCCTCAACACGATCTGTTTCTAAATCAGACTTAATCGCCATTCCCCTTGTGAAGCAAACGATACAAGTTCCAGGCTCTAAAAATATTAAAGCCGCACTCCTTAATGTTAGGTCGCTGTCAAATAAATCTCTCCTCATCAGTGATCTGATTACCAGTCATAATCTGGATTTAATGTTCCTCACCGAAACCTGGCTCGATATGAACAACAGAGTGGCTGTTCTGTCCGAATCAGCACCGCCCAATTATAGCTTCATTGACACTCCCAGAGCTGATAAGAGGGGGGGGGGGAGTAGCGATTGTCTTTTCTGATATGTTTCAATGTAAGCAGGTAACATTTGGAGACTTTCCATCGTTTGAATACGTTGCTGCTATTCTGAAATGCTCAACCACTGTGTTACTGCTGAATATCTATAGACCACCGAAATACTCAGCCAGTTTTCTCGTTGAATTTGCTGATCTTCTCTCCTTAATTTTCATTGAACATGACTGTATATCTATTGCTGGGGATTTCAATATTCATATTGATAACCCGACGGATAATTTTGCCAAAGAACTGAATATCTTGCTTGATACTTTTGATCTGTCTCAACATGTTTCAGGGCCTACTCACAACCGAGGCCATACCCTGGATTTAGTTATTACTAGGGGCTTCAAGTCCTCTTCTGTGTCGACTATTGATGTTGCGTTGTCTGACCATCTCTGCGTCTTTTTTGAAATGGAAATCTCCCCTGAGATCATTAATAGGTCACAAACCGTTAAAAGACGAGACATTAATGCAGGCACCAGCGCGCTGTTTATGGAGACATTTTCTTTATCTCCTCCCACATCAGCCTCTGTCAATGAGATTCTTGATAACTTCAATTCGACAATTCTGAAAACTATTGATAGTGTGGCGCCTGTTAGATTAAAATTGCTGTCTGGCAAAATTAAAGCACCCTGGCGAAATTCTGCATCTGTTAGATGCAAAAAGAAAGATTGCAGGAAAGCTGAGCGTAAATGGCGGAAAACTAATCTTCACATTCACTATGATATTTACAAAGAAAGCCTTCACTCCTACAACCTCGAACTGAAAAGGTCGAGACAATCGTTCTTTTCCGAGATAATTAACAAAAATGTGAACAATGCACGTGTAGTGGGGAATGCTCCCCAACATGTAGCGTTGCTGAACGCAGCCCCAGGCCTGACTCCACCTCTCACCATCACTTTCCACCTCACGCCAATCACCTTCCTTCCTCTCACCAATTACCTAATCAGCCCAGAGTATATAAAACACCTGTGAGCCTTAGTTTCCCTCTCCCTGCTGCCATTTGTCCCACAGAGGTATGTACATGTAGGCTGCCAATTGGGTCCTAGAGTGCTGTGTTTTGTTTCTTTTGGCTAACCCTTAATTATTATTTTAGCTCCCTTGCGGGTGCTCCTGTCTCCTGGTGTAGGCCTTTGTTCTCCCTCTGTTGCTCCTCATGTGCCCTCACTGGAGCGTCCTGGTTGGTGTGTTGGCATCCTGGTTGGTGCCCCTGCCCCTATAGGAAACTATTGTCATACAGTGGCCCCCACCTGCTGCTGTTTTGCTTAGTTTTAGTTTGTATGCACAATTTTAACCTTTGTATAACCAACTGGTATAGTTATTTTGTTTAATTTGGTTTGTAGTGTTTTTCCTTTTGATTTAGTGGAGCTGAGTGCCAGTCATCTGGGGGGGCTAGTCACTCTGGGTGCGGTCCCTTCACTGCTTGTTGTGACTATAGGCACTGGGACACACGAGTTGTTCACCTGTTTGCTGTGAGTGTGTAGGTTGTTGTGACTTCACGTGTGGTGAGTATCTGTTGCACCCCTCTACACCCCCTAATAGTCTGCCACCTCAGTTGCCGGCCTCAGCCTACTACTTTATTTATTTGTCAATACCAGTCATAGTAACCGTGAATTTGTAACACATGTTAAATACATTTTAAAGAATTGTTATTGTAATAAAGTAATATGTTTACAGTTTATAGAAAGTAGTGTGCTTCAATTATTAACTGCCGCTCTTTTGTTTTTCAGTGACTTCTCCACATTGCTAATTTATTGATGCAAAATAAAATCAAGGTTTATTTTGAAACACGTCTCTGTCCCTCAGTGAATGAATCTGTGTGTCTTACTTATGTACTTGTGAACATCAAGGGTTATTTGGTACAAAACTGTTTTCCAGTTTACCTATTTCTTGGGGTGGAAGTCCCCAGGTGGCGTAGTTGGTTTTTTCCTCATTCATATATCAAATCTCATTGCTTTGCCCGCACCCCGCCACATTTGGCGTTGTCGGCAGGATCACTGTTAAGGCAGAGACGTGTCATTTTGTTAGATTTATTTTGTATACCAGTTGGTTAATTTTATTAATTGTGCTGTAATTATTTGTGTGGCAAAACAGCAGCAGGTCCTGGACGGATCCCTCAACTGCCAACCTCTTCTCTGCTAACCTCTTCTGCTCTGTTTCCTCATGGAGGAGGAAATCGCTCAATTAAGAGAACTGGTCACCCAGCTACAAGCTGAGAATCGACAGATGCGTCGGCAACGGGACGTTGACCAAGCTGGGAATGGTGCCGCGTCCACCAGTTCTGCTGCCCCTGGGCCCCCTTCAGTACCGGTAATGGAGAGACTTGTTTATCTTCCCAGAGACAGGAAGTGCCCGACATTCCGGGGTAGGACTGGCCTGGGCATTGCTGAGTGGGGGGAAGAGGTCCAGGCTTGCATACGTGCTCGCCGTCTACCGTCGGCTGAACAAGCCCTGTTTATGTATGACCATTTAGAGGGGGAAGCAAGAGAGGAGGTTAAGTACCGGTCGCAGGAAGAAAGGGAAGATCCAGTTAGGGTGCTAGCTATACTGCATGAACTTTATGGGTGCACCAGATCATATGTGTCCTTGCAAGCAGATTTCTTCTCAAGAAAACAACAAGAGGGGGAAACTCTACCAGAATTCTCTCATGCACTCATGTGTCTAATGGATAAGGTTGTCAAAAAGGCCCCTAACAGTTTATTGAATAAGGACTTGTTACTCAGAGACCAATTTGTCGAACAGGTGTCTGATTGTTCCCTACGCAGAGAGCTTAAACAATTTGTCCGGGGCCACCCTACTGTCACCTTGATAGAAGTCCGCACCGAGGCTATTAGGTGGGAACAAGAAGGGACATCAGGCAGTGGGAGGGGTAGAAGTAACTCTGTCCCCTTTGTTTTTGGTTTCCAGCACACTGTTCAGGGAAGTCATCCCAGCTACAGCAAGCCAGGCAACTCTCCTTTTAACTCTGAGCTAGGTGAACTAAAGCAAATGCTCAAGAATCAACAAGAACAGCTGAATCACCTTACCCGAAGTATGGCAGTCCTTAATGATGCCCCTAGACCTCAATGGAATGACAAGAAAGCAACCATTTGTAGGCGGTGCCAACAGTCTGGCCACTTTGCTGGGGAGTGTACTGGAGAGTATGTAGCCGCCCCGCCTCAGACAGCTTCGGTAGCAGCTCACTCAAGTGCCACTGATGGGCCCCACCATTCAGTCCAGGGAAATTTCCTGAAGCCCACTCTGGATTCTGAGAGCAGCCAGCAACCTGCCTCTACAAGCTATGAGCAACTAGATTCTGCACTGCCTGGAGGTTCTGTTGGTGGTTATGGGCCCAGTTATGCTCCCTCTAGAAATTACAAGCCTACCACTGAGTCTGGTCCAGTTTTATCAAGTTATGGACTTGAGCGTCCCCTGTCTGCGCCCCAGCGGCAGCCCAGCAACCAGGCAAGGACCCAGTGGCGACCCAGTGACAAGGCCAAGCCCCTGCGCTGGATCAGCTACCGGGCCAATCCCCAGCAGAGACCCAGCGGCCCGGCCAAGCCCCTGCGGTTGCCCCAGGAGAGGCGTGCCCGCTACCAGCCCAAGCCCCAGGAGAGGCGCGCCCGCTACCAGGCCGAGCCCCAGGAGAGGCGCGCCCGCTACCAGCCCAAGCCCCAGGAGAGGCGCCCCCGCTACCAGCCCAAGCCCCAGGAGAGGCGTGCCCGCTACCAGCCCAAGCCCCAGGAGAGGCCCCCCCGCTACCAGGTCAAGCCCCAGGAGAGGCCCCCCCGCTACCAGGTCAAGCCCCAGGAGAGGCCCCGCTACCAGGCCGAGCCCCTGGAGACGCCCGGCTACCAGGCCCCGGCCGAGCCCCTGGAGACGCCCGGCTACCAGGCCCAGGCTGAGCCCCTGGCGACGCCCGGCTACCAGGCCCAGGCCGAGCCCCTGGAGAGGCCCAGCTATGAGCCCTACCCTGAAGGAGGTGCTGCTGTTGGATCTAATGTTCAGCTCACTGATGACCCTCACAAGGTAAAACACATCCACCGTTCACTACTAAAAAGTAAATTGGATCATGTGATTGATTGCCCCTCTAGTGAGCCACCTCAAGAGATCAGACCCCCTTCAGTGGAGGGGTCCTCGCTGGATGGTGAATGGTTAGTGTTGCTCCCTGAACCTACTGCTGCACCAGTGGACTGCCAGCAGCGCTTGTCGACTTCTGCCTCTTTTCCATCCGCCCAGCCAGAGGTGACGGGGCCACCTTCTGCCAACCACAACCAGGCATTTCAACCACCCGGTACAGTTGACCTCCCAGGCGACGGCGAGGCATCCCTTAGAAGGACCGGGCGTACCAACGCTGGGAGGCACCCAAACCCCCATCACCTACCGGAGGCGGCGAGTAGTAGAGGCATAGGGGCTATCAACTCCCTTGGGCCTGTGTCTACCGTTCCTGTTTTTAGACCCTGGCAATAAGTTTTATCATCATCGGGTCGATGATTTAAAAGTGTGGGGGTAGATTGTAGTGGGGAATGCTCCCCAACATGTAGCGTTGCTGAACGCAGCCCCAGGCCTGACTCCACCTCTCACCATCACTTTCCACCTCACGCCAATCACCTTCCTTCCTCTCACCAATTACCTAATCAGCCCAGAGTATATAAAACACCTGTGAGCCTTAGTTTCCCTCTCCCTGCTGCCATTTGTCCCACAGAGGTATGTACATGTAGGCTGCCAATTGGGTCCTAGAGTGCTGTGTTTTGTTTCTTTTGGCTAACCCTTAATTATTATTTTAGCTCCCTTGCGGGTGCTCCTGTCTCCTGGTGTAGGCCTTTGTTCTCCCTCTGTTGCTCCTCATGTGCCCTCACTGGAGCGTCCTGGTTGGTGTGTTGGCATCCTGGTTGGTGCCCCTGCCCCTATAGGAAACTATTGTCATACAGTGGCCCCCACCTGCTGCTGTTTTGCTTAGTTTTAGTTTGTATGCACAATTTTAACCTTTGTATAACCAACTGGTATAGTTATTTTGTTTAATTTGGTTTGTAGTGTTTTTCCTTTTGATTTAGTGGAGCTGAGTGCCAGTCATCTGGGGGGGCTAGTCACTCTGGGTGCGGTCCCTTCACTGCTTGTTGTGACTATAGGCACTGGGACACACGAGTTGTTCACCTGTTTGCTGTGAGTGTGTAGGTTGTTGTGACTTCACGTGTGGTGAGTATCTGTTGCACCCCTCTACACCCCCTAATAGTCTGCCACCTCAGTTGCCGGCCTCAGCCTACTACTTTATTTATTTGTCAATACCAGTCATAGTAACCGTGAATTTGTAACACATGTTAAATACATTTTAAAGAATTGTTATTGTAATAAAGTAATATGTTTACAGTTTATAGAAAGTAGTGTGCTTCAATTATTAACTGCCGCTCTTTTGTTTTTCAGTGACTTCTCCACATTGCTAATTTATTGATGCAAAATAAAATCAAGGTTTATTTTGAAACACGTCTCTGTCCCTCAGTGAATGAATCTGTGTGTCTTACTTATGTACTTGTGAACATCAAGGGTTATTTGGTACAAAACTGTTTTCCAGTTTACCTATTTCTTGGGGTGGAAGTCCCCAGGTGGCGTAGTTGGTTTTTTCCTCATTCATATATCAAATCTCATTGCTTTGCCCGCACCCCGCCACACACGCACTCTATTTGCCACAGTTGATAGACTGACTAATCCGCCTCTCTGTTTAGCACCTGAATTCCTCTCCACTGTCAAATGTAATGAGTTTGCTGCCTTTTTTACGGATAAAATTATTAATATCAGGCAGGCTATTAGTGGCTCCACACCAAGAAATGCTGTGACATCATCCTACCCGCAGATCTCCAGTTCGATAAATTTGTCCCAGTTCAGCGTTATCGACCACGACATCTTAGAGAAAACTGTGCAAGGCCTTAAATCATCTTCGTGCTGTCTCGATACCCTTCCAACAAGCTTTTTTAAAAGCGTTTATAACTGTCTGTCGTCGGACCTATTGCAAATAGTTAATAGATCCCTTGTGACCGGCACTTTTCCTGAGTCCCTGAAAACTGCAGTTATTAAACCCCTACTAAAAAAGCGCAGCCTTGATGCATCGGTAATCAGTAACTACAGACCAATATCTAATCTCCCCTTTATAGCCAAAATAATTGAAAAGGTTGTTTACCTACAACTCAATAGATTCCTAACCTCAAATGATCTCCTAGATAAACTCCAATCAGGCTTTCGCCCCCATCACAGCACTGAAACCGCGCTTACTAAAGTCATAAATGACATCAGAATGAACACAGACTCAGGCAAAAATTCGATTCTAGTGCTACTGGATCTTAGCGCTGCATTTGACACTGTTGACCACTCAATTTTATTGGACAGACTGGAAAACTGGGTTGGGCTATCGGGTACGGTCCTCCAGTGGTTCAAGTCCTATCTTCAAGACAGGAAGTACTTCGTCTCCATTGGCAATTACACATCTGACCTAACTAGGATGACCTGTGGGGTGCCTCAAGGATCCATTATGGGGCCCGTTCTCTTCAACCTTTATATGCTCCCTCTAGGCCTAATTATGCAAATAACAAAGTAGCCTATCATAACTATGCAGACGACACTCAGTTGTATATAACTCTTTCCTCAGCTGACTATGCCCCCATAGAATCATTGTGCCAGTGCATTGATCAAATAAATAACTGGATGTGCCAGAATTTCCTACAGCTAAACAAAGACAAAACTGAGGTCATCGTGTTTGGCCCCAAAGAACAAAGGCGTAAAATCACTGCATGCCTTGAGTCTCGATCCCTGAAGCCTAAGGATCAAGTCAAAAATCTTGGAGTTATTATTGATTCCGATCTCAACTTTAACTCCCACATTAAGTCAATTAGAAAATCTGCTTTTTATCATCTTAAAAATATAGCAAGAATTAGGGGATACATGTCCAGACAGGATCTAGAAAAACTAATTCACGCCTTCATTTATAGTAGGTTAGACTACTGCAATAGCCTTTTTTCTGGTCTCTCCAAAAAAGAACTTAGGCAACTTCAACTCATTCAGAATGCTGCTGCTAGAGTACTAACGAAGACTAAGAAAGCTGATCATATCACTCCAGTTCTTAAGTCCTTACATTGGTTGCCAGTGTGTCAGAGAATAGATTTTAAAATACTGTTATTAGTCTATAAATCACTCAATGGCCTAGGCCCAAAATACATAGCTGAATTGCTCCCACGCTACGAACCATCTAGAACTCTTAGGTCAACAGGGTCCAGCTTATTAACTGTCCCTAGGATCAAATCAAATCACGGGAAGGCTGCATTTACCCACTATGCTTCTGCTAGCTGGAACAAATTGCCTGAAGACCTCAGATATGCCCCAACCTTACTTACTTTTAAAAATAGACTAAAGACTTTTATGTTTACCGTCGCCTTTAACTGCTGACAGCTACTATGCAAACCCAATGAGTCCTCTATAAGTTTTAGCTCTTTCTGCAACTGCTGCGCCTGCTGCCTATTGCACTTTTTTATACTCTTTTTTTTTAAAGTTTTGTTGTGATGCTTTTAAATGTCCATTTTATTTCTTCTTTTGGTTTATTTTCCTGTAATACACTTTTTATACTCTTTTTTTTAAGTTTTGTTGTGATGCTTTTAAATGTCCGCCCATTTTATTTTCCTGTCAACCATTTTATGTGAAGCACTTTGAATTGCCTCTGTGTATGAAATGTGCTATACAAATAAACTTGACTTGACTTGACTTGACAAACAAGCATTGCACCACTGAAGTAAAGAACATGTTACATGACATTGACATTTTCGAAAATAAAAAACAGTTTTGACAATCATGAGTGGTTCATTAAATATTTAGTAGGCTCAGGTCTGAGTGCCAAAGGGGTGCCAAAGTCACCCCCTCTCCCTCTTCATGGGATTTCATCCGCCATTCATTTTTCCATAAACCTTGCTTAAAATGTTTATAAAAATTGTTTTACTTGCTCAAACCAAGCGATTTGACTATACTTAGAATCAGGGGAGACAATGCAACATTTCACTCAAAAAAATTTTTTTTTTTTTTTTTTCCCGAATTTCGAATTTCAATAATAAAAGTCGACCTTGATAATAACAACGATTATTCGAAAATTCGAAATTCGATGCCCATCCCTAATAAATACATACATAAGTGCCTGGGTAGCGAGCAGAGGGCAGTATTTGACAATTTAGCAGCTAAATTATAGATTATTGAAAGACATTCCATATTCCAGACTGAAATGCTATAACAGAAGTGGAGTATTGGCCAGAATGACATGAACATTTGGACACTTATTCAGCGGGTATCTTGCATGTTGCGTTCAGGTCGCGCTGTAACTTTTTTGCAATTCCATCGCGGGCCACACAGGGGGCGCCCACGGGCCGCATGTGCCCGCAGGCCGCAAGTTGAGTATCACTGATATAGGGCATTCTGGGAAATGTAGGAAATCACTAAGTGAAGTTTAGTAGATGAGGCAGGCTGAGGGGGAAAAGTGGGTAACACAAAAACAGCATAAAATAATTGAATTGAACATCACAGATTGACAAATTTTTTTAACCTTTATTTAACCAGATAAAAGCTTGAGATCAAATAACTCTTTTTCGAGCAACACCTGGCCAAAAATGGCAGCATAAAAACAAGAAAATAGAAAAAAGAAAAAAAAACAGATAATAAAAACACAGATGGACAAAACATCAGGATGGACAGTGAAGACAAAAGTAGGGAGGGAAATAAAATGGAGCAAGCAGTAGCCAAATTTGGCAACGTAAGAGTATCTGAGGGTGGAATTTTCCTTCAATTCTACTCTATTTAATTAAATTTTGCAGATTAATATTGAAGACATTTGTTCATTAGTGGGAATCCACAAGTCGACCTATAGTGACCTATTGACGCTGTGTAATATACCCACATTTGTTGATTCTCAAATTAAAGCAGCAGTGGAAACATTACTTCTTACATCAAAGACACAAGTCACATGGTTTCTTTAATTGAAGCTATTGATCATGTAGCAGAACATGTGATGTTGGTCAGTTTTGACGTGGAAAGTTTATATTCTAATGTTCCACACATTGGGGGATTAGACACACTTGAACACACCTTAGGCAAGAGCACATATCCTAACATAAAGTCTTCTAATAAGTGTATTGTGAATCTGGCTGAGCTGGTACTTTCACATAATTACTTTAGATTTGAAGATGATTTCTTTCTTACAAATTAAAGGTACTGCTATGGGTTCTCCCATGGCTCCTAATTTAGCCAACTTGTATGTAGGAGAGTGTGAAGAAGCAGCAGGCCTCAGCGTTCATCCCCCTTTTTTTAAATGTCTTCTTGTGGAAACGCTTCATTCATGATGTACTGGTCATTTGGGGAGGCACGGCTGAACAACTGAATGAATTTCACATCCTGCTAAATGAGTTGTCTTCTCACCTAAAGTTCACTATGCAGTTTGATGAGAATAAAATACATGTTCTTGATCTATTGATCATAAAGGAAGGTAACAAGCTGTATAGGGATCTGTACACTAAGCCGACAGCTGACAGCCACCACCCTCTACCTTTGAAAAAGAGCTTGCCATATGTCAACTATGTTGCGTGAAACACATCTGCACTAAAGACAAATATTGGATGAGAGACTATCTAAAGCCTAGTCCAGAAAATAAATCCAATGTAATTGTTTTCAGCACTAACTAAGTATCCTGAACAATTTAAAGGAGTTCTTATGAAGCATTGGCATATATTGAATTCTGATAAGTACATTAAACACTTATAAGAAGAGCCCCCTCTTGTGGTTTTTAAACTAGGCCGCAACTTAAGTGATATGTGCACTGCCTCAGATCTTCCTCCTACTCCTGCTCCTTCTCAAACTCTGTCGGCGCGATGTCTGATGGGAAATGCTACGTGGGTCCCCGGGCGCTAACGCTCAGTATGAGCGAGAAGCGCCCGGCTAGCAGGGTAAAGGCGAGGATGGGATTTGAAAGGGATATTGATAGTCAGGATAGTGTAGTGTTTTAGAAAACCATTCTGATCCACACTCCATTTCAGAAGGTGGCGGTAATGCACCATAAGTTGTTTGCCAACCGCCATAAAACACTAGAAGAAGAAGAAAGGGATATTGGGAACAAAAAGAGATAAGGTGAGGATTACACAGAGAGGGGTGATTGAATTCTTAAAAGTTGCAGGGTTGTTTAATATAATCTCTTTATTTTCTTTTCTTTCTTTTCTTTTCTTTAATTTCTTTCATAGACTGATGTAAGAAAAATGTGATCCTGTATTGCACACCCCGGACAATAGGTGGCGGTATGCTCCTTAATAACTGGATTGCAATCTGCCAAAAAACGCAAAGAAGGAGAAGAAGATCAACATAGCTCTGAACCGTCACGAGGTCTACCTTACCGAATTTTCCCCTCTTGCATTAATATAGTTTACAGCTGTAATTGACCAACATCAGACTCTGTAAGTATGGATGATATTATCACGAATATATAAAGTGGAGACGAGGCTCCGTTTAGCACTGAGAGAGGAAGAAGAAGCTCCTCTCTCTTATGGACTCAGATGAATGGTTTAGTTAGCTGTGAAGCTAATGGAGCTAACGTGTTGGAGCTTTGAAGAACAACGTTTGTCAGTAAATCGTCCAGGAGGGAAAGTTGCTGTGTCACTGTATGGAAATGTCTAATGTCCAAAACATGACAGCGTTGGTGAACTAGCGACTAACTGCTGCTGTTGAAGAGATATTTAGCCTGTTTGAAGAAGATAGCAGAGTACGAGGAGGAAACTTTTTTGTCTGAGTCCAGACCTTCAGATCTTCCCACTCCACTGAGTTGACTGCTTCTGAAGAAGGAAATGGAGTGTAACAAGTTAACAGTTCAGTCTGATATCAGGCTAGAATCTTCTCATTCTAAAAAGAACGAGCAACACAGTTGGACACTGCTGGACATTAGTTTAAATCCTGTAGTGCGGTTACACAGAGTAGCCATACCTCCAGACTTCCAGCAGCTGTTGGTCATTAAAGAAGAAGCTCTCCCTAAGCTGCAGGAGTGGAGCCCCAGTCTGGACCAGGAGAGCACAGAGCCCCCACACATTAAAGAGGAACAGGAGGAACTGTGGACCAGTCAGAATGGAGACCAGCTTCAGGAGGACCCAGGGCCGCCACATATTAAAGAGGAACAGGAGGAACTCTGGATCAGTCAGGAGGGAGAGCATCTTCAGGATGGCCCAGACCCCCCACACATTAAAGACGAACAGGATAAACTACTGTGGACCAGTCAGGAGGGAGAGCAGCTTCCAGGACTGGAGGAGGCTGATATCACCAAGTTCCAATTCACTCATGTCCCTGTGAAGAGTGAAGATGAGGAAGAGAAACCTCAGTCCTCACAGCTTCATCAAAGCCAAACTGAGGAGAAGAAAGAGGCAGAGCCTCTAGCCAGCAGCTCAACTGAACAGATGAAAACAGAAGCTGATGGAGAGGACTGTGGAGACTCTTCTGAGACTGAAGACAGTGATGATTGGACAGAAACTCACATAGATTCACAGAAAAACAGTGACATTATTGGGAACAAACACTTTAGTTCTTCAGTTTGTGGTAAAATATGTGTTAATAAAGGACACTTGAACAGACACAAGAGAGTCCACACAGGAGATAAACAATTTACATGCTCAGTCTGTGGTAAATGTTTTGCTCAGAAAGGAAACTTGACAAAACACATGACAGTTCACACAGGAGATAAACCATTTCAATGCTCAGTCTGTGGTAAATGTTTTGGTCGTAAAGAACACTTGACAACACACATGATAGTCCACACAGGAGATAAACCATTTAAATGCTCAGTCTGTGGTAAATGTTTTGGTGAGAAAGGAACCATGAAAAAACACATGATAGTCCACACAGAAGATAAGCCATTTAAATGCTCAGTCTGTGGTAACAGTTTTGGTTACAGACGATCCTTGAAACAACACATGATGGTCCACACAGGAGATACACCATTTAAATGCTCAGTCTGTGGTAAATGTTTTGGTCGTAAAGACCCCTTGACAACACACATGATGGTCCACACAGGAGATGAACCATTTAAATGCTCAGTCTGTGCTAAAGGTTTTGGTGAGAAAGGAAGCTTGACAAGACACATGATAGTCCACACAGGAGATAAACCATTTACATGCTCAGTCTGTGGTAAAGGTTTTGGTGAGAAAGGAAGCTTGACAAGACACATGATAGTCCACACAGGAGATAAACCATTTAAATGCTCAGTCTGTTGTAAAAGTTTTGGTCAGAAAGAACGCTTGACAACACACATGATAGTCCACACAGGAGATAAACCATTTAAATGCTCAGTCTGTGGTAAAGGTTTTTGTGAGAAAGGAAGCTTGACAAGACACACGATAGTCCACACAGGAGATAAACCATTTAAATGCTCAGTCTGTGGTAAAAGTTTTGGTCAGAAAGAACACTTGACAACACACATGATAGTCCACACAGCAGAGCTCACTTAATATTGGGCTGGACAATATTATATTATTATCATTGTCTATCAGTGGAAACATATTGTCAGACCATTGATCGAGTGATTGTCACAACAATTCTGTTCTAAATGCAAATCATTGTCTCAAAATGAGATGAAACAAATGAGGGAATATTATTTGTAAATCACATGTATGTTTGTTTGTATCTTATAATATCCTGCATTTCAATTGTCTTCCATACACCAGTGTCGTTTTCCTTGAATTAAACATGACTAAAAGCTGTTGTGTCGTGGGTTGCACAGCCAATTAATGTAAAAAAAATCACAAGTTCGTTTTTTGCACTCCCGAGCAAAACAAGGAAGCGGTTGAGAAGAAAAATTTGGATTTAGGCTGTAACAAAGAACGTATATAGATAAGAGAAGAGTAGAGCTATGCGTCCGCCATGTTGGCCCCTAAGGAGACTAGTGAAATCTGTCTATGGTAAAAACAGCATCCAGTAAAACTATTTACTTTTTTGTTTGTTTATTTATTTATTCAATCTATGAATGAATCAAAGCAGAAACATGTAGGCTAAAACATGTTAACATTAATTCTGAATTAAAAATTTTAAATAACAAATGGCACTTTTAAATCAACTGGCAACTTTACAAATTCAATTTAATGTTGACGCAAGGCTGATTTTACAGGCCAAGATGGTGCTGTGAGCCACTGAGTCTCACCAGGTCATCATTTCTGTCAGAGCTTTTCAGTCTTCACTTGAGAAGTTCTTCAAAGTCTAAGCTTTCACTGAGGCTCAAACTCAAAACCTCCAAATTGTGGTGTGGCCATAGGTGTCATTTACATTGGGGACATGTCTCCACCACACCATAGGCTCAAAACACAGCATCATGACCAGCTGAATGAGGTCAGATAGACTCAAAACACAGCATCATGACCAGCTGAATGAGGGTTCTGCATGACTCGTTCAGCTCTTGGGAAGAGACCTAACTTAGCTCTGCATACATTCTAGTTTTTCTGTGAACCTGCAGGAGACTTTTGCAGAATCCTAGATGCATGATTTCAATCGGGTGTTTGTACCATTGGATCTGTTTTTGGATAGAGCAAGAGGCACTCTACCTGCACTATGCTCTTTAATGGGCATATAGCAGGAACTGAAATGAGGCTTGCAACCGGACAGGAAATGTACTCGACTGTGATGTACCTTGCGTTTCTCTATCCATTTCATTGGTTGATTGTGTAGTTTTTATATTCTTTGGGATAACTGACCAAACATGACATCACGGTGAGATATTTCCAGCTCAGTTACAATGGAGTTTAATAGGAGAAGCATTTTCAACTACCTCAAATGGTGTCACTCCCTCAGAATCAAACATCAATCAAATCAAAGAGCAACACTCAAAAAACCTATGTCGAGGATGTAGGGCATTCTGGGAAATGTAGGAAATAACGAAGTGAAGTTTAGTAGATGAGGCAGGCTGAGGGGGAAAAGTGGGTAACACAAAAACAACACAAAATAATTGCATTGATCACAGATTGACAGATGGCAATGTAAGAGTATCTGAGGGTGGAATTTTCCTTTAATTCTACTGCATTTAATTCAATTTTGCAGATTAATATTGAAGTAGTTTGTTAATTTGTGGGAATCCACAAGTCGACCTATAGTGACCTATTGACTCTGTTATGTGTAATATACCCACATTTGTTGATTCTCAAATTAAAGCAACAGTGGAAGCATTACCTTCTTACATCAAAGACACAAGTCACATGGTTTCTTTAATTGAAGCTATTGATCATGTAGCAGAACATGTGATGTTGGTCAGTTTTGACCTGGAAAGTTTATAGTCTAACGTCCACACATTGGGGGATTAGACGCACTTGAACACACCTTAGGCAAGAGCACAGATCCTAACATAAAGTATTCTAATAAGTGTATTGTGAAACTGGCTGAGCTGGTACTTTCACATAATTACTTTAGATTTGAAGATGATTTTTTTCCCTACAAATTAAAGGTACTGCTATGGGTTCTCCCATGGCTCCTAATTTTGCCAACCTGTATGTAGGAGAGTGTGAAGAAGCAGCGGGCGTCAGCGTTCATCCCCTTTTTTTAAATGTCTTCTTGTGGAAACGCTTCATTCATGATGTACTGGTCATTTGGGGAGGCACGCTGAACAACTGAATGAATTTCACATCCTGCTAAATGAGTTGTCTTCTCACCTAAAGTTCACTATGCAGTTTGATGAGAATAAAATACATGTTCTTGATCTATTTATCATAAAGGAAGGTAACAAGCTGTATAGGGATCTGTACACTAAGCTGACAGCTGACAGCCACCACCCTCTACCTTTGAAAAAGAGCTTGCCATATGTCAATTATGTCGCGTGAAACGCATCTGCACTAAAGACAAATATTGGATGAGAGACTATCTAAAGCCTAGTCCAGAAAATAAATCCAATGTAATTGTTTTCAGCACTAACTAAGTATCCTGAACAATTTAAAGGAGTTCTTATGAAGCATTGGCATATATTGAATTCTGATAAGTACATTAAACACTTATAAGAAGAGCCCCCTCTTGTGGTTTTTAAACTAGGCCGCAACTTAAGTGATATGTGCACTGCCTCAGATCTTCCTCCTACTCCTGCTCCTTCTCAAACTCTGTCGGCGCGATGTCTGATGGGAAATGCTGCGTGGGTCCCCGGGCGCTGACGTTCAGTATGAGCGAGAAGCGCCCGGCCATGTAGGAAAAAAAACGAGTATAAAAAGTGCATTCATCAAGCACATAAAATGGTTGACAGGAAAATAAAAGATTTAAAAGCATCACAAACTTAAAAAAAAAAAAAAAGAGTATAAAAAGTGCAATAAGCAACAGGCGCAGCAGTTGCAGAAAGAGCTCAGACTTATAGAGGATTCATTGGGTTTGCATAGTAGCTGTCAGCGGTTAAAAGCGACGGTAAACATAAAAGTCTTTAGTCTATTTTTAAAAGTAAGTAAGGTTGGGGCAGATCTGAGGTCTTCAGGCAATTTGTTCCAGCTAGCAGAAGCATAGTGGGTAAATGCAGCCTTCCCGTGATTTGATTTGATCCTAGGGACAGTTAATAAGCTGGACCCTGTTGACCTAAGAGTTCTAGACGGTTCATAGTGTGGGAGCAATTCAGCTATGTATTTTGGGCCTAGGCCATTAAGTGATTTATAGACTAATAACAGTATTTTAAAATCTATTCTCTGACACACTGGCAACCAGTGTAAGGACTTAAGAACTGGAGTGATATGATCCGCTTTCTTAGTCTTCGTTAGAACTCTAGCAGCAGCATTCTGAATGAGTTGAAGTTGCCCAAGTTCTTTTTTGGAGAGACCAGAAAAAAGGCTATTGCAGTAGTCTAACCTACTATAAATGAAGGCGTGAATTAGTTTTTCTAGATCCTGTCTGGACATGTATCCCCTAATTCTTGCTATATTTTTAAGATGATAAAAAGCAGATTTTCTAATTGACTTAATGTGGGAGTTGAAGTTGAGATCGGAATCAATAATAACTCCAAGATTTTTGACTTGATCCTTAGGCTTCAGGGATAGAGACTCAAGGCGTACAGTGATTTTAAGCCTTTGTTCTTTGGGGCCAAACACGATCACCTCAGTTTTGTCTTTGTTTAGCTGTAGGAAATTCTGGCACATCCAGTTATTTATTTGATCAATGCACTGGCACAATGATTCTATGGGGGCATAGTCAGCTGAGGAAAGAGTTATATACAACTGAGTGTCGTCTGCATAGTTATGATAGGCTACTTTGTTTTTTTGCATAATTAGGCATCAATCAGAGACCTGTATCTGGATGCACAACCAGAACCACCAGAGCCTCAATTAGAGGCGATTGTGTTATCCCATACAGGCGCACCACCTTTGGCCAGACAGTTCTGTCTGTCAAGGGTGGCAAACTCTGGAACACAATTCCATCGGCCATAAGGGAATGCCCAACACTAGGCATGTTTAAGGTTCAAGTGAAGAGATGGCTGAAGTCCACTCAACTATGCACACATCAATAGGGTATAGAACAGTATGTTTATACTATATCGATATGTGTGTTGTATCTCTGTATTTTTTATTTTTTATCTCTTATATCTGCTTGAGCAAGTCTTCTATGTAGATCTCACTTTTTAGCTGTATGTTGATCTCAAACTCAGGTTTTAGTATCAGACTGTAATTCCTGTATATTTTGTACTCTGCACTTTTCACTTAGCTATGTAGAGCTATGTAGAGCTCTAACTCAGGTTCTCACTTTGCATTGTGTTTATATTTTAAATATGTTTTGTTGCACTATGTTACTTTTTACCCCTATTAGGACTAGGCCTACCTCGCTGCATACTTGCACTTTGTATTGTGTTTACATTTTAAATATGTTTTTGTTGCACTATGTATACTTTTTACCCCTATCAGTACCCTATACTACGAAGCTATCTTAACAGACCCGCGATCTGTCACTTTGATCTGGTTTGACTGAACAGGATCAAAGCTATCTAGTTTAAGGATACTACGACGCTGGTTTTCTACTCGATAACTGAAGCTGGGATCTGCCTGTGCACGCGCACGTTTTTCGCTCGTGTGTCCACGCGAACGAGGTGCGCTAGCCAATCACATTATGAACAGCTGAGTTGATCCACGCCCACACCCATTTCCACACCCATTTCCTCGTTCAATGAAAGAGCAGACTGTGTGATCAGAGTTTTAGCGGATATTTAATGTATCCGCGATTTAATGTCAGAATGAAAATCCGCGTTGGATATAGTCTGCTGAAGGGCTGTCTAAAGCAGCAGCTTGTATTCACATCAGTCATTTGATTTACTTTGATCAGCGATTTCTGTCTCCTACAGCAGCAACAAATGTAAATGTGTAATCTCAGTCTATAAATGTCCACAATCTGTAAGCCTATTTAGACCATAGATTTAGAAACGCATCAATGAATATGTGTGTGGTTGCACTGATCGAATAATTCATATATAAAATAGCCTAGTAGCTATAAAGCCTAATAGCCTAATATAAAAGAGAAAACTGCTGAACTGAATTGAGACGATGCGGGCATAGTTTTCATTGATAAAAACTATCCTATTTTTGCTCATATATTGGCATACAGCCTACAGGACACAGTTCCAGCTGAAACATGCAAGAGTAGCCTGCATATTTAGTATTGGGGCTATCCCATATTTATCCCATATCTATATTATATGTATAGGCTTTTCTGGCATGTAGGAGAATATCACCCTCACTCCATTTGAGGCTCCGTTCATGATATGCGCTGCGGTGATTAATAGTGATCATATTTCTCCACGCATCGTTCAGCTGTTAAGACATAAAGTGGTAAGTAGGCTTAATTTAATTATGTAGCCTACAGAGCCACAAATGTTTTTCTTGTTCTATTCTCAGTTGACTGCAATCTATTTTTCATATGGCGATCTTATATGAATGGTGAGTGACTCCAGAGAGCCGATTATATGGGTCTGTCATCAGTGGCGTGCCGTCCATTAGGCGAACTAGGCAAATGCTAGGGGCGCTTGAGCCGTTGGGGGCGCCAGAGAGGGTAAAAAAATATTTTTACTAATATATTTTATTAATATATTTTTTACAAATACTTTTTCATGATAATAGGCCTACTATCATTTTACAATAGTAGACAAAAAATAAGCACAACAACATCTTAAGTCTTTAAATAATAGTGAAATCATTTTTCTAATTCTGGCTTTCTGGCTGCCTGGGCTGCAGCACTTTCACCACGGTCCCTAATCCATACCACCGCGCGGCCGCGCCCCCTTCTACCTGCTCAGAGCTTTTTCCCAGAGTGGGGGAAGCCCAAGGGAGCTTGAAGGTGGGTGCTGAGGGTGCTGCAGCACCCCCTGGTGGCAAGAAATGGGATTTTCGAAATTGTTGGATTTGGCTGTCTTGTGTTTATACCACCAACAAAACGCATTAAAAAACAGTTTGTGCTTCCCAGCTCTAATCTTATTTCATACGCTCTCTCTTCAAAAGTGTTTGATTTTCATCATAATCTGGTTTTCCATAATAATAATAATAAGTTCAGTGTTTATGCCTGTGTTGCTGTCTGTTGTAGTGTAAAACGACAGGTGCTTACATGAAAGTGAGTGAGAAAAGGAGAGGATACTGAATAATGACATCACAACAGTATAATCCTAATGTTAATTTAAAATTAAATATTCTTCTAAATATGGATGAAAGTCCAAAAAACGTCAAATTTTCTTCGGCGCGGCCCTTGCGGGGGGTGGGGGGGGGGCACCAGCAAAAATCTTGCCTAGGGCACCAACTTGGTCAGGCACGCCACTGTCTGTCATGGATTTTGATCTTATCCTCTGAAGCTAACCTGGTTAGCTTTGCAGCGTGAGTTGCCATGGTGATTAGAAGTTAACTTGCTTTGTAGTAGGCCTACGGCTAAACCAGGTTCAAACTCAAACTTACTCGGATAAGGCATTAATCTAGCTAGTACAGGCCCCTGGGACTCTAAGCCTGTATCATCTGGCAGGCGGACTAACAATGGAAATCAGTCCTGTGACTGCAATTGTTGTGCATTTACATTTTTTTTAAATGTTCATTAATGTACACCTGTCCCCTATCGAACAAATGAATTGAATTGAATTGAATTGAGGCTAAATCAAAAATGTATCAAAGAAACATGAGACTTTCTAAAGGCTAGTCCAAAAAAGAAATCCAATGTAACTGTTTTCAGCACTAAGTTAAGTAGGCTACACCAAGTATGCTGAACAATTTAAAGTCAAGTCAAGTTTATTTGTATAGTTTATAGTTTGTATGTTTATTTGTATAAGCAGACAAAGAGAAACTCCTCTCTTCCATCCGATTTGGGAAACTCAAAAGGTTTGCAGAGTGATTTTATCATTTATTTGTGTGCTTATGGAAAACCCACAGAATTGTTCTGGAGTGCAATGACGTACAATACTTCAGTCAAAACTAGGGATGTCAACAATTAATCACTACTGCAAAATAAAACGGGCGAAGCAAAACGAAAGGAGAAAGTAATGCAAACATTGTATTCTGTGTACACAATAGGCTACAACACGACCACAACCGCAATGCTGTGATGACCACATATAAGTTGGCTGGCTCCTCCCAAAATGTTCAACCACGTATAAGTTGGCTGGCTTCTCCCACAATGTTCGACCACATAGAAGTTGGTTAAGTCAAGTTTATTTATATAGCCCTAATTCACAAGCATGTCTCAGAGGGCTTCACAGAAAATATGTCTAGCTAATTCTAGCTGACACAACAGTAGCAAGAATATACAGAATAAAGATAACATTTTGAACAATTGATAGAGAAATATAGAAAATATAGAAATGAAGGAGAGAGCAGAGGAGAGAGCAGGAGAAGGGAGGAGAGCAGGGGGAATGTGAGAGAGTGATGGGGTGGGGAGGGAATGGGAAATGTTGGAGGGTATAGGAGGTGGGGAAGGAGCAAGAGGAGAGAGCAGGAGAGGGGAAAGGGGGGAGGAGCGGGGGTGTGTGTGTGGGAGAAGAGAGCAGGGGGAGGGAGGAGGTGGGGAGAGAATGGGAAATGTGGGAGAGGAGAGAGCGTATGGAAGAGTATGGGAGTATAGAGGAGTATGGGAGACTATATGGAGAGAACAGGGAAAGGAGGGCTAGCTGACACAACATTAACAAATTACAGTAGTAATAATAACACATCGAACAATTATATGATAGAGAAATATAGACACACATCTTGCATATGTCGATTTCTTAGCAACCAAACTATGCCTAATTTAATTGGCTGCAAGCCTTTAGTAGTGAGTCCCTTTGCCAAATAAACACATGTTCACATATAGAGCTTATGGGTGCCTCGCTTTAGGGAAGAAAGGGTGCCATGCTTTAAATAGTGGCGGAATATTGGAGGGGATAGAATGGGTGCCATGCTTTGGAGTAGAATGGTTGGCTCCTCCCACAATGTTCAACCACGTATAAGTTGGCTGGCTCCTCCCACAATGTTCGACCACGTATAAGTTGGCTGACTCCTCCCACAATGCTTGATCACGTATAAGTTGGCTGCTCCTCCCACAATGTTCAACCACGTATAAGTTGGCTGGCTCCTCCCACAATGCTCGACCATGTATAAGTTGGCTGGATCCT
>NW_028152012.1:102500-172124 GCF_964638095.1 Poromitra crassiceps
GTGGTAAATGTTTTGGTCATAAAGACCGCTTGACAACACACATGATGGTCCACACAGGAGATAAACCATTTAAATGCTCAGTCTGTGCTAAAGGTTTTGGTGAGAAAGGAAGCTTGACAAGACACATGATAGTCCACACAGGAGATACACCATTTAAATGCTCAGTCTGTGGTAAATATTTTGGTCATAAGTCAAACCTGAAGAAACACATGATAGTCCACACAGGAGATAAACCATTTAAATGCTCAGTCTGTGGTAAAGGTTTTGGTCAGAAAGAAAGCTTGACAAAACACATGATAGTCCACACAGGAGATAAACCATTTAAATGCTCAGTCTGTGGTAACAGTTTTGGTTATAGACGATCCTTGAAACAACACATGATAGTCCACACAGGAGATAAACCATTCAAATGCTCAGTCTGTGGTAAATGTTTTGGTCGTAAAGACCGCTTGACAACACACATGATAGTCCACACAGGAGATAAACCATTTAAATGCTCAGTCTGTGCTAAAGGTTTTGGTGAGAAAGGAAGCTTGACAAAACACATGATAGTCCACACAGGAGATAAACCATCATTTACATGCTCAGTCTGTGGTAAATGTTTTGGTCATAAAGGAAGCATGAATAGACACATGATAGTCCACACAGCAGAGGTCACTTAATATTGGGCTGGACAATATTTTATTATTATCATTGTCTATCAATGGAAACATATTGTCAGACCATTGATCGAGTGATTGTCACAACAATTCTGTTCTAAATGAATGATCAAATGCAAATCATTGTTGTCTCAAAATGAGATGAAACAAATGAGGGAATATTATTTGAAAATCACATGTATGTTTGTTTGTATCTTATATTATCCTGCATTTCAATTGTCTTCCATACACCAGTGTAATTTTCCTTGAATTAAACATGACTAAAAGCTGTTGTGTCATGGGTTACACAGCCAACAAATGTAAAAAAAAGTTTGTTTTTTGCACTCCAGAGCAAAACAAGGAAGCGGTTGAGAAGAAAATTTTGGATTTAGGCTGTAACAAAGAATGTATATAGATTAGAGAAGAGTAGAGCTATGCCTCCATTATGTTGGCCCCTAAGGAGACTAGTGAAACCTGTCTGTCTATGGTAAAAACAGCATCCAGTAAAACTATTTACTTACTTATTTGTTTGTTTATTTATTTATTCAATATATGAATGAATCAAAGCAGAAACATGTAGGCTAAAACATGTTAACATTAATTCTGAATTAAAAAATGTAAATAACAAATAGCACTTTGAAATCATGGGTTCAGATTTACAAATTCAATTTAATGTTGACGCAAGGCTGATTTTACAGGCCAAGATGGTGCTGTGAGCCACTGAGTCTCACCAGGTCATCATTTCTGTCAGAGCTTTTCAGTCCTCACTTGAGAAGTTCTTCAAAGTCCAAGCTTTCACTGAGGCTCAAACCCAAAACCTCCAAATTGTGGTGTCGCCATAGGTGTCATTTACATTGGGGACATGTCTCCACCACACCATAGGCTCAAAACATAGCATCATGACCAGCTGAATGAGGTCAGATAGGCTCAAAACACAGCATCATGACCAGCTGAATGAGGGTTCTGCATCACTCGTTCAGCTCTTGGGAAGAGACCTAACTTAGCTCTGCATACATTCTAGTTTTTCTGTCGACCTGCAGGAGACTTTTGCAGAATCCTAGATGCATGATTTCAATTGGGTGTTTGTACCATTGGATCTGTTTTTGTATAGAGCAAGAGGCACTCTACCTGCACTATGCTCTTTAATGGGCATATAGCAGGAACTGAAATGAGGCTTGCAACCGGACAGGAAATGTACTCGACTGTGATGTACCTTGCGTTTCTCTATCCATTTCATTGGTTGATTGTGTTTATATTCTTGGGGATAACTGACCAAACATGACATCACGGTGAGATATTTCCAGCTCAGTTACAATGGAGTTTAATAGAAGCATTTTCAACTACCTCAAATGGTGTCACTCCCTCAGAATCAAACATCAATCAAATCAAAGAGCAACACCAAAAAACTTCTCTGGAGGATGTAGGGCAGGGATAACTTGCTTTTCCCGGGGGCCACTTTTGTGAAATGATAGGAGGCCAGGGGCCAGTTAATAAACAAACAATATACATTTTTCTGTAGCGGATTGTAGGTTTTTGGGGTGTCAGCCGGAGTTTAGTCTGACAATGTTGTGCACACCGGATAGTTAGTTAGGTTAAGTTAGTTAGGATAAATACATACATAAGTGCCTGGGTAGCGAGCAGACGGCAGTATTTGACAATTTAGCAGCTAAATTATAGATTATTGAAAGACATTCCATATTCCAGACTGAAATGCTATAACAGAAGTGGAGTATTGGCCAGAATGACATGAACATTTGGACACTTATTCAGCGGGTATCTTGCATGTTGCGTTCAGGTCGCGCTGTAACTTTTTTGCAATTCCATCGCACGCCACACAGGGGTCGCCCACGGGCCGCATGTGCCCGCAGGCCGCAAGTTGAGTATCACTGATATAGGGCATTCTGGGAAATGTAGGAAATCACTAAGTGAAGTTTAGTAGATGAGGCAGGCTGAGGGGGAAAAGTGGGTAACACAAAAACAGCATAAAATAATTGAATTGAACATCACAGATTGACAATTTTGTTTTAACATTTATTTAACCAGATAAAAGCTTGAGATCAAATAACTCTTTTTCGAGCAACACCTGGCCAAAAATGGCAGCATAAAAACAAGAAAATAGAAAAAAGAAAAAAAAACGGATAATAAAAACACAGATGGACAAAACATCAGGATGGACAGTGAAGACAAAAGTAGGGAGGGAAATAAAATGGAGCAAGCAGTAGCCAAATTTGGCAACGTAAGAGTATCTGAGGGTGGAATTTTCCTTCAATTCTACTCCATTTAATTAAATTTTGCAGATTAATATTGAAGACATTTGTTAATTAGTGGGAATCCACAAGTCGACCTATAGTGACCTATTGACTCTGTTATGTGTAATATACCCACATTTGTTGATTCTCAAATTAAAGCAGCAGTGGAAACATTACTTCTTACATCAAAGACACAAGTCACACGGTTTCTTTAATTGAAGCTATTGATGAGAATATGTGATGTTGGTCAGTTTTGACGTGGAAAGTTTCTATTCTAATGTTCCACACATTGGGGGATTAGACACACTTGAACACACCTTAGGCAAGAGCACAGATCCTAACATAAAGTCTTCTAATAAGTGTATTGTGAATCTGGCTGAGCTGGTACTTTCACATAATTACTTTAGATTTGAAGATGATTTCTTTCTTACAAATTAAAGGTACTGCTATGGGTTCTCCCATGGCTCCTAATTTAGCCAACTTGTATGTAGGAGAGTTTGAAGAAGCAGCGGGCCTCAGCGTTCATGCCCCTTTTTTTAAATGTCTTCTTGTGGAAACGCTTCATTCATGATGTACTGGTCATTTGGGGAGGCACGGCTGAACAACTGAATGAATTTCACATCCTGCTAAATGAGTTGTCTTCTCACCTAAAGTTCACTATGCAGTTTGATGAGAATAAAATACATGTTCTTGATCTATTGAGTTTAATAGGAGATGCATTTTCAACTACCTCAAATGGTGTCACTCCCTCAGAATCAAACATCAATCAAATCAAAGAGCAACACCAAAAAACTTCTCTGGAGGATGTAGGGCATTCTGGGAAATGTAGGAAATCACTAAGTGAAGTTTAGTAGATGAGGCAGGCTGAGGGGGAAAAGTGGGTAACACAAAAACAGCATAAAATAATTGAATTGAACATCACAGATTGACAATTTTTTTTTTACCTTTATTTAACCAGATAAAAGCTTGAGATCAAATAACTCTTTTTCGAGCAACACCTGGCCAAAAATGGCAGCATAAAAACAAGAAAGAAAAAAAAACTATGGATAATAAAAACACAGATGGACAAAACATCAGGATGGACAGTGAAGACAGAAGTAGGGAGGGAAATAAAATGGAGCAAGCAGTAGCCAAATTTGGCAATGTAAGAGTATCTGAGGGTGGAATTTTCCTTCAATTCTACTCCATTAAATTAAGATTAATATTGAAGTAGTTTGTTAGTGGGAATCCACAAGTCGACCTATAGTGACCTATTGACTCTGTTATGTGTAATATACCCAAATTTGTTGATTCTCAGATTAAAGCAGCAGTGGAAACATGACTTCTTCCAGTATAAGTTGGCTGGCTCCTCCCACAATGCTCGACCACGTATAAATTGGCTGGCTCCTCCCACAGTGCTCGACCACATATAAGGTGGCTCCTCCCACAATGCTCGACCACATAGAAGTTGGCTGGCTCCTCCCACAATGCTTGACCACGTATAGACCAAATCACCATGACGTCACCATGTAAACAACATTTACTTCCGGGTACCACTTCGGGAAGGCGCCAGGTTTAAATTTGCGTGTTGTCAAATAAATGCTGTCAAACTCTCTTGTTTTCGGCCGACTACTTTCAATTTAAATGTTCAAATGGTTGGTAAACATGCTTGTCCGACGTATCTAGCCTTTCTTCTGTGTTTGTTTTATGTAGTGTTAGCTAGCTAATAACGTTTGTTTACAACTGTCAAACTCGCTGTTTTTTTGCAGACTCGTTAACGTTACAGACAGAGGCTACTGACGCCGCTCGGATACAGCTCGGAACCCGGATGTTGTAGCTGTAGTAAGCCTGTGCTGCCGAATCCAGAGTTCTCTTTGCTCATGTTTGCCCTTTGCAGAGGGCATTTAGAATAATCAAAATCTTGACCCGCTCTTTATGGTCACTGGACACCCAACAACACAACACGAACGAACCATTTTTGTCTTCTTTGTCTGTTTTTGTCTTCAACACGTCAGTTTGTGCGGAGGTAACCGGAACCAGGGGTACCCGGAAGTAAATGTAAACATCCCCGGTGATTTGGTCTATAAGTTGGCTGGCTCCTCCCACAATGCTCGACCACGTATAAGTTGGCTGGCTCCTCCCACAGTGCTCGACCGCATATAAGGTGGCTCCTCCCACAATGCTCGACCACATAGATTAGAAGTTGGCTGGCTCCTCCCACAATGCTTGACCACGTATAAGTTGGCTGGCTCCTCCCACAATGCTCGACCACGTATAAGTTGGCTGGCTCCTCCGACAGTGCTCGACCACATATAAGTTGGCTCCTCCCACAATGCTCGACCACATAGAAGTTGGCAGCTCCTCCCACAATGCTCGACCATGTATAAGTTGGCTGGCTCCTCCCACAGTGCTCGACCACATATAAGTTGGCTCGTCCCACAATGCTTGACCACATAGAAGTTGGCCGGCTCCTCCCACAATGCTTGACCATGTATAAGTTGGCTGGCTCCTCCCACAGTGCTCGACCACATAGAAGTTGGCTGGCTCCTCCCACAATGCTCGACCACATATCAGTTGACTGGATCCTCCCACAATCCTTGACCACGTATGAGTTGGCTGGCTCCTCCCACAATGCTCGACCACATAGAAGTTGGCTGGCTCCTCCCACAATGCTCGACCACATAGAAGTTGGTTGGCTCCTCCCACAACGCTCGACCACATAGAAGTTGGCTGGCTCCTCCCACAATGCTTGACCACATATAAGTTGGCTCCTCCCACAATGCTCGACCACATAGAAGTTGGCTGGCTCCTCCCACAATGCTCGACCACGTATAAGTTGGCTGGCTCCTCCTTGTCCCAGCTGCACCACTCCATCAAGTCAGTGTTTGCGAGGAAGAGCTGCGAAGCACAGTTTCAAGTGAGTTGTAGCCACCTAGCCTATATGCAGCGCCCGCGGTTTACAGCCCACACAAATGTGTTTAATATCTAGGCTTCTATGTTTTTACATGTTTTATCAGCTATGCAATGCTGTGGGAATATGCAATATGTTGCTGCTGTGGAAATAAAGTGTTTGAGCACAAAACGCAATTGGTATTGTTTGGTAAATTTGGCATTTTAATTACAATTAATCGATGGATCGATTAATTGATTGGTTTTTTTTTTTAATAATGTTTTTATTGGAGTAGTCAGATAATATACAGGTAACATCATAACATTTATCTCATTTTCTCCCAACCTTGACCCCCCACCCCCTCCCACTCCCACCCATCATGTTTGATATTGGATATTTTCACAATCTTTGGGTTTCCAAAAATAAACTGACAAACAAAACAACCACAACAAAAACAAACTAATATGAAAGTGTAGTTAGCAGGTTCTCTCAGTCACTCGTCAAATAGTAAAGGTAGGTATACTAGAGAGAGAGATATCGATAACCAACAACAAAAACAACAATAACGACCATTAAAAAAAAAAAAAAAAAAAAATTACAGGATTGCAAAAAACATCAAGGTTCTGATTCTCCGCTTCCATCATGAGACCAAGCTCTGTTGCTATATTTATAGAAATCCAAAATATAAGCTATCTACATCCCAACATTATTGGTTAACAGGGGCATCAGTATAGATGTTCGTCTATACAGCCGCAATCTGTGAAAGTATTTAGACAACCTCAGATCATCGTACCACACAAGAGATGGATAGAACAAAAACAAACAAAAAAAAAGCAACAAAGAGAAAGCAAAAAGGAAGAGAAAAACAACTGTAGTGTTCAATTTAAGGGAAGAGTTTTTAATCTATTGAAGTGGGATATAAGAGGGTCCCAGGTTAAGTGGAATCTCTTGGTTGATCCCTTATTAGAATACTTTATCTTTTCCAGCCTGAGGAAAAGCATCAAGTCACTCAGCCAGACAGAGACTTTGGGTGGTTCAGCAGATTTCCACTCTAACAGAATCCTTCTCCTAGCTATTAGGGAGGCAAAGGCAACTGCATCTTTTTTACACTTTGTCAGAGATGTGTCATTTGATATCCCGAAAATGGCCAATTCAGCTTGAGGTTGAAGATCGATATGAAATGCGTCAGACAGAATTCCAAATACTGCAGCCCAAAATCCTGTTAGTTTAGGGCACTGCCAGAACATGTGTGCTAGATCTGCCTTTGCAATATGACAACGGTCACATTTATCGTTAATATTAACATACATTTTAGAAAGTCTGGCCTTACACAGATGAACACGGTGTAAGACTTTAAACTGTATCAAGCTCAGGCGAGCACATGTGGTTGTGTTGTTTACTCTATATAAAGCCCTATTCCAAGTCTCTTCAGATATCTCTAAACCCAGCTCTTCTGCCCAGCCTGACTGAATTTTCTCCATTGTGGTTTTTCTAAGAGACGAGATGATATGTAATAGTTGAGATATTAGACCTTTTTGGGTGTGAGAGAGTTGCAAGATAGTGTCCAATCCTGTTTTGGGCGGCAGATTTGGAAATGTTGGACTAATTTGCCTGACGCATTGTCGAATCTGAAAATAACGAAATAAATGTGTTGGGGGTAAATTAAAATGAATGGAGAGGGTATTAAAATCTGCAAAGATTCCATCAATATATAAGTCGCTAAACTTCTGGAGACCCCGATTTTTCCAGAGAGAGAAAGTATTGTCCAGGATACCAGGAAGGAAAGAATGGTTGTTACATATTGGACCTGACATGGAGTAGTCAGTTAGATGGAAGTTTTGTCTAAACTGAGACCAGATTTTTAATGTAGAAGATACAAGAGGGCAGGTTGTATATTGATCAAGGGAGAAAGGTAATTTAGCTGTAACCAAAGCTGGAAGTGATGTTAATGGACAGGAATTTGTTTCTGCCTGACACCAGTCAACATTGGGGGAGTGAAACCAATAAAGTATCTTATGGATATTTGCGGCCCAATAATAGTGCCTGAGATTTGGAAGGCTTAATCCCCCCTCCGCTTTATTACGTTGCAGAAATTCTTTACGTATTCTGGGATGTTTACCTCCCCATATGAAAGATGAGATCAATTTATCCATGGATGTAAAAAATGATTTGGAAAGAAAAATAGGTAAACATTGAAATAAGTATAAAAATCTTGGTAAAATATTCATTTTTATGCAGTTGATTTTGCCAACCAGAGATAGGTGGAGGGCACTCCATCTCTGGAGATCAAGTTTGATTTTATCAATCAGTGGTGTCAAATTATTGTCCTTCAGGCTGGAAAGAGTTCGAGTGATGTTAATGCCCAAATACTTGAAACCAAGTTTAGACATTCGAAAAGGCAAAGCTCTTTCTTCCATTTGTAACGCAAGGTTATTAACAGGGAAACATTCACTTTTTAACAGGTTCAACTTGTATCCCGAGAAAGAACCAAAGTTGCATAGAGTCTCCACTACGTGCTGGACAGTTAATACTGGATCTGAAATGAATAATAAAAGGTCATCAGCATAAAGCGAAACTCTATGCTCTACCCCTCCCCTATGGATACCCTGAAAGAGTGTTGAGTGTCTAAGTGAAATAGAGAGTGGTTCTATGGCGAGCGCGAATAATAAAGGACTAAGAGGGCAACCTTGTCTCGTAGCTCTTGAAAGCGGGAAAGACTGAGAACGTATTTTATTTGTGACAACTGCGGCTTTAGGGGAAGAATAGAGCAAGCGAACCCACGAAATAAGCTTTTGACCAAAACCAAATTTGTCCAACACTGTAAACAAATATTCCCACTCCACTCTGTCAAACGCCTTCTCCGCATCCAGGGAGACAATCACCTCAGGAGTCTCCCGGGGTGCGGAGGAGTGAATGACACCAAGCACCCGGCGGATTTTAGTAAAGGATTGACGACCCAAAATGAAACCAGTCTGATCTGTTGAAATAATATCTGTCATGATGTTATCCAATCTGGAGGCAATAATTTTAGCCAAAATCTTTGCCTCCGAATTTAAGAGTGAGATGGGCCTGTATGAACCACAGTCCAATGGATCCTTACCGGGCTTAAGTAAAAGCGTGATGGATGCCTCAGTGAGGGTTTGTGGCAAGGACCCCTGTTCCAGAGAGTACTCAAACATTTCAAGTAGCAAGGGAGCTAGTTTGGGAAAGAATTTCTTGTAGAACTCTATTGGGAAACCATCTGGACCAGGGGCCTTGCCACTCTGCATCTTCTTAATTACATCAATCACCTCCCCGAGCAGTACAGGTTCATCTAATCTGCTTTTTTGGTCACGACTTATGGTGGGCACATTTAGATTTTCAAAAAATGAATTCATTTTTGTTATGTCATCTGGGAACTCAGAAGTGTATAGTCGTGCATAGTAGTCTTTAAAAGTTTCATTGATTTCTACAGGGTCCACTGTTACTACATGGGAAGTGTTATATATCTGTGGGATAAGTTGTGAGGCGCTTTTACATTTTAATTGGTGTGCAAGAAGGCGACCTGCTTTTTCCCCATGCTCATACACGTGCCCACGGGAGCGTAGTAGGTACTGTTCGATTTTCTCGGTTGATAGCAGGTTGTATTGTGTCTGAAGATCCAGCCTCTCTTTGTAAAGTTCAGGTGTAGGGGAGATAGAGTACTGTTGATCCAGTGCATTGATGGAATCAATAAGTTGTTCTGATTTTTGTTTCCTTGCTTTGTTCAGTGTTGAAGAATATGATATTATTTCTCCTCTAATTACAGCTTTAAGTGTCTCCCATAACAGTGACGGTGGAATTGAATCTGATTTGTTGGTTAATATAAAGTTATCTAAAGCTGTGGATATATGTTTACAGAAGCCTTCATCTGCCAATAGTGTTGAGTTTAATCGCCAACTAGGGCGTTCTGTTTGATGAAGGGCAAAAGTTATGTCAAGCAGCACAGGGGCGTGGTCAGATTCTACAATAGTTGAATATTCAGCCTTTTTGACTGAAGGGAGAAGGGCTTTATCTATAAAGAAATAATCTATCCTTGAGTAAGTACGGTGGACATGTGAAAAGAAAGAGAATTCTTTACTATGGGGGTAGAGGAAGCGCCAGGGGTCGATACATCCTGTCTCAGTCATAAAAGTCGAGATGGTTTTCGCCATTTTAGATAGAGACAGTGATCTAGGGTTTGAACGATCACGAGCTGGATCCAAGACACAATTCAAATCGCCACCGAAAATCATATATCGAGAATTTAGATTGGGGATTAAAGAAATTAGATTATTAATAAACGCTGCATCGTCCCAATTAGGAGCGTAGACACTTATAAGTACAACTGGGGTGTGAAATAATGAACCAGAGACTATGATAAAGCGCCCTTGTGGGTCTGAAACTATCTCTTCTGCAGTGAAGTTAATTTTTTTATGAATCAAGATAGCTGTTCCCCTTGCCCTAGTGTTAAAATTTGAGTGAAAGATTTGTCCTATCCAGGGTTTCCTTAATCTGGTGTGATCTGCATTTTTCAAGTGTGATTCCTGAAGAAACGCTATATCGGTTTTTAGATTTTTAAGGTGGGTTAAAATCCTGGCCCTTTTCACTGGTCCATTTAGCCCCTTTACGTTCCAGCTAGTAAAGCGGACTTCTGATCCTACCCCTCCAATTCTTCTACTCTTTGGTGAATTAGCCATATTCTACTGGGGGCAAAATGAGCAATGTCGGGTGGGGTTGAATTCTCTTGACCATTTTACAATAGTAGCAGTGGAGCTGTAAAGACATATTAGCTGCGATATACAATGCAATCCAGATAGAAAAAGAAAACATACATACAAAACAAAAACAAAAAAACGAATAGACAACATAGAAACCAAAACCCATTGAGATACCAGTTACCCCTAAGATAGCCCCCCTAACTGAGGCTTGCCTAAATCCCACTCTAAACTTGGACTTCCGATAGAGAGGGTTCCCATTGTTTCTTACAACATTCAAAACATCAAAACAAAAACAAAATACTGAGGGGTTAATTTAAGCGTCATGTATATATAGGTGTAGATAAATAAATAATAATAGGTGAGTAGATAAATCAGTCTGACTAGACTCACACCTTATTTTACATAATATCTCTTTCAAATCTAAACATATAGCTTACCCGAGTTACTTTAATTGGCAACCATTATATGAACACCTGTACCATTTCGCAGATATGTGTTTCTCAAACATCTCAATGTTCCCAAGTAGGGATCTTTTATATGTAAGAGGCGGGTGCACGGGTTTCATCATGTAAGCAAGGCCCAAAAAGAACAACGTCTAGATGGTTAATCAATTAATAAAAAATAAAAAATAAACAAAATAAACAAATAAACATTTGTCTCTTCCTTTTCTTCCCCTTTTTTTTTTCTTCCCTTTTTACGTCGGTTTGCAGTATAAGCTTAGAGTTATATCTTAGTGATTTCACCCCAAAAAGCGATTGTTATTTGGAGGTGAGAGAGATAAGATACAAAACAAGTATAAAACACACTTGACATATGATATCACTATAGGAGTGAGAACTCTTCCCATCCCCCCCCCCCCCGCTAGAAATGTGAAAGGAACATATAGGTTTAAACCTGATTGATTAGCAATTAGAAAATTAAAACATGCCTAAATACAACCCGAGACAGTGGCCACGGGTGAAAATGCTTTTAGATTAAATTAGTACCTACATCAATGTTTCTAAATCAGGTTCATTATGTATAGGGGGCGAATGCAAGGGTTTCACCATATAAAGCCCAAAAAAAAAAAAAAAAAAAAAAAAAAAAAATCAACATCAAAATCCTTCCATCAATTAAGAAGAAAATTAATAAACAAACATCCATCCTTTACCTTCTTTTTTTTTTTTACATCAGTTTATAGTGTAAGCTCATGCAGCGCATGCGGCAGTAGTGTATTTGAGAATATAGTGTAAGCTCAGGGTTACATCTTAATGATTTCGCCCCAGTGAACAGCAGTTATGGTGATGAAAGAAATAAAAGAAACAACAAAAACAAAACAAAAACGAGAAAAAACACGCGCACACACACACACACACACACGCATTATGATGCCACTAGATACGTGTAAACAGTTCCCCTTTTCTCCCCCCCCCCCCAACAAGAAGTGTAAAAAAAAAAAAAAAAAAAAACATATAGGCTTAAACCTGACTGATTAGCAATTAGAGAATTAAAGCAAGCCTTAATGCAACCTAAGACAGTGGCCAGTGGCCACAGGTGAGAAAGGTTTCAGATTAAATTAGTTCCATTTCAAGTTTAGCAATAAGAGATTAATGTGGAAGTAGCGTTGAGTATTGAGGCCTCAAACGTGTCCAAAGTATAATAATATAACCAATTACAGTGTTACTTTATTTAAAAAATAATAAACTACTTAAAGAAAAAGCAACAACATACCTCTGCGGAAAGCGGTAGGGGGAGTACTTTTGATCATATTTAAACAAGACGGTCTAAAGAGTCGAGCTGGTTTCAAAAGAAATAGTAGTATAACATAAAAAAAAAAAAAACAGGAGAGATAGAGGAAAAGAGAGAAGAAAAGAGAAAAATAAAAATAAAGTCCCACGCAATCAGCTGGTTGAAGTGTCCGTTCCATTGTCTTTTTGGTCGGGGAAAGGGATTAACGTTAGTCGGTGATCGGCTGGATGAACGCCAACTCCAGGGAATAGACGGGTCGCGGCGATGCAATTAACCTGTTTCAACATGACTCTGAAACCATGATTGTGCTTCTTCGGGTGTCTCAAAAACTTGCATTTTGTCACTCCATGTGACCTGTAGTCGGGCAGGATGAAGCAGGCGAAAGGCTATCTTTCTCTGATACAGAGCTTGTTTGATGCTGTTGAATGTCGCCCTCTTCTTGGCGAGAGCGTTGCTCAGGTCTGGGTACATCCTCAAAACGCCCCCGCGGTACTTTACCTCATTTAGCCTTGCCCAGCGCAAAGCTCGTTCCTTCTCAGGAAAATGATGAAAACAAACCAGGAACGTCCTGGGTCTCGGCGATCCACCTTGTCCTGGCTTTGGTCCCGTACGGTGTGCCCTCTCAAGTTTGGGAGGTTTCTGGAACACGTCGGGGCCCAGAGTCTCCTTCAGCAACTCAGACATGAACACGACTGGGTCCCGACCAGATTCGCTACCCTCGGGAATATTTATGACACGTAGGTTTGCCCTACGGGACCTATTCTCCAGGTCATCAACACGGTCCTGTAATAAGGTGTTTTGTGTCTGCAGTGATTTTATGGTAATTTCGGCTGCAGTGAGTTTCCCAAAGTTTTCGCCAGCTAAAGTTTCTGTGTGGTCGAGGCGGCTCCGGAGTGCATCCATACGTTTACAAAGTGAATCCACGGAGGACTGGACAGGCTCGATTGATTCTCTTATTAAGGAGGACATGTCTTCTTTGAAGCCGTTTCTTTGTCTGTCCAGCTCCGCAGTTAGTTGAGCCATTGTGATAGCACCTGCTCCAATCTCAGCGTTCTTCTCTGCGTCGGCCATTGCTGCTAGTTTCCCAGCTAAGCGTGTATCTCGGACAGCTTGTTGTTTGATAGAGTCCTTCTTGTCTTTTTTACTCATCATATAATCCGGGCGCCCCCCGCAACTCTCTCAACGAAAAATAAAAGCCACTTTACGTTCTAGTTTTGGTGCTTTGAAGTAAATTCAGGTAGTGAAACGGGAGACCCTCAAACAAACGTCTCACCCGTTCATCGCCAAACCGGAAGTCACTGATTAATTGATTGTTAACGTTACTGATGATCGAGTCAGGAACGTGCTTAAAATTGACATCCCTAGTCATAACATACTTGTCAAGACCATAGACCGTATAATATGCTTCTAGCCACCGATTGGTTTGTGAACTCCTGTTTGGAGGCCTCATAGTTTACTAAATGAACATCATGCTGTATTGATGAAGACTTGAAACTAGCAATTGAAACCATAAACTCATTAGGAAAGTCTTTAGTGAGGTCATAAGTGAGAAGTAGGGTCATTTTCCCATTGGCTTCCATGAAATAGGAATTATTTTTGCAGCCAGTGGAGTCGCCGCCTGCTGGCCATTAGAAAGGGTTTAAAGGACTTCTGCAGTGGCTTCATTTTTCACAAACAGGGGTTGGCTCTTGATCAAAACATATAATAGTGTTTTGACTGGTAATACTGTTTTCTCCCTCTCAGGAACCTGGGTCCAGCTCTGAGTAGGACCGTGTATCAGCTGTACTGCACTCAAGGAGCACTGTCATACACATACACACACACACACACACACTCACGCACGCACACGCGCACACACACACACACACACACACACACACACACACACACACACACACACACACACACACACACACACATCCACTTACCTCACTTACTCCAACAGTAGTAGTAGTATATATTGTTTGTGTATTATATTTCCACTCAAAGCTTGTATGAAAAGTTTCACAAATTGATTTTGATGTGGCATCAATAAAGTTTCTAATTTTGAATAGCATTCTGGTGTCAATAAAATGTTGCTCTTTAAGTAAATGAAGATGTATTGTGAAACCGCCTTTTTGCTGTTCTCTCTGTATTCCCCTAACAGGATTGGTATTGTTTTCATTTGTCATGTTATCAAAATGATCATGTTTATTTATGCACCTCAAGACAGTGATGATGATGATGTTGATGATGATGATTGGATGAGACTAGGGAACCTCAGTCAGGTTCAGACACTCTCAGAAAAGCAGCCAAGTACTTGGGAAGAAACACTTTATTTCTGCACTTTGTGGTGAAAGATGTGACCACAAGGGAACTCTGCTGATACACATGACAATGCACACAGGAGCGAAACCATTTAATTCCTGTTTGTGGCTGAACTTGAATTCATTTCTTAGAGCTGTGGTCTGGGTAGGAATAAGGATCCCAGATTTTAATTTTTAAGTTGATTCTGACTGACTCCTTGTAATCAGGTTGATTCTATATATATTCCAAATGAAAAATCACCACAAAAATACATTTTTTTTGCCGGTTGGTATCTAGTATACGGCCTAACTCAGAAATAGATCCATTACAAATTTGTTTAAATCAAACTGAATGATTGATTCCAAGGTTTGGAGTTGAGGCTGCAACCGGAGTCGACTCAAATTTAATTTATTAGTAGAATCGACATGGTAGAATCGAGAACCAATTATTTCGGAGTTGATTGCCCATCCCTAGGTCGAGGTTAGCTGGTGTCAATGGGGGGGTTAAGTACAATGTGGCAGAACATCATCAGGTGAAACTGCCAACAGTATACTACTACTGTTGGCAGCATAAAATAATTGAATTGAACATCACAGATTGACAATTTTGTTTTAACATTTATTTAACCAGATAAAAGCTTGAGATCAAATAACTCTTTTTCGAGCAACACCTGGCCAAAAATGGCAGCATAAAAACAAGAAAATAGAAAAAAGGAAAAAAAACGGGTAATAAAAACACAGATGGACAAAACATCAGGATGGACAGTGAAGACAAAAGTAGGGAGGGAAATAAAATGGAGCAAGCAGTAGCCAAATTTGGCAACGTAAGAGTATCTGAGGGTGGAATTTTCCTTCAATTCTACTCCATTTAATTAAATTTTGCAGATTAATATTGAAGACATTTGTTAATTAGTGGGAATCCACAAGTCGACCTATAGTGACCTATTGACTCTGTTATGTGTAATATACCCACATTTGTTGATTCTCAAATTAAAGCAGCAGTGGAAACATTACTTCTTACATCAAAGACACAAGTCACACGGTTTCTTTAATTGAAGCTATTGATGAGAATATGTGATGTTGGTCAGTTTTGACGTGGAAAGTTTATATTCTAATGTTCCACACATTGGGGGATTAGACACACTTGAACACACCTTAGGCAAGAGCACAGATCCTAACATAAAGTCTTCTAATAAGTGTATTGTGAATCTGGCTGAGCTGGTACTTTCACATAATTACTTTAGATTTGAAGATGATTTCTTTCTTACAAATTAAAGGTACTGCTATGGGTTCTCCCATGGCTCCTAATTTAGCCAACTTGTATGAAGGAGAGTGTGAAGAAGCAGCAGGCCTCAGCGTTCATCCCCCTTTTTTGAAATGTCTTCTTGTGGAAACGCTTCATTCATGATGTACTGGTCATTTGGGGAGGCACGGCTGAACAACTGAATGAATTTCACATCCTGCTAAATGAGTTGTCTTCTCACCTAAAGTTCACTATGCAGTTTGATGAGAATAAAATACATGTTCTTGATCTATTGATCATAAAGGAAGGTAACAAGCTGTATAGCTGTATAGGGATCTGTACACTAAGCCGACAGCTGACAGCCACCACCCTCTACCTTTGAAAAAGAGCTTGCCATATGTCAATTATGTTGCATGAAACACATCTGCACTAAAGACAAATATTGGATGAGAGACTATCTAAAGCCTAGTCCAGAAAATAAATCCAATGTAATTGTTTTCAGCACTAACTACACCAAGTATGCTGAACAATTTAAAGGAGTTCTTATGAAGCATTGGCATATATTGAATTCTGATAAGTACATTAAACACTTATAAGAAGAGCCCCCACTTGTGGTTTTTAAACTAGGCCACAACTTAAGTGATATGTGCACTGCCTCAGATCTTCCTCCTACTCCTGCTTCTTCTCAAACTCTGTCTGTCGGCACGATGTCTGATGGAAATGCTACGTGGGTCCCCGGGCGCTAACGCTCAGTATGTTCTTAAAAGTTGCAGGGTTGTTTAATAGAATTTCTTTCTTTTCTTTTCTTTTCTTTTCTTTTCTTTTCTTTTCTTTTCTTTTCTTTTCTTTAATTTCTTCAACCACGTATAAGTTGGCTGGCTCCTCCCACAATGTTCAACCACGTATAAGTTGCCTGACTCCTCCCACAATGTTCGACCACATAGAAGTTGGCTGGCTCCTCCCACAATGCTCGACCACATAGAAGTTGGCTGGCTCCTCCCACAATGCTTGACCACATATAAGTTGGCTCCTCCCACAATGCTCGACCACATATAAGTTGGCTGGCTCCACCCACAATGGTCGACCACGTATAAGTTGGCTGGCTCCTCCTTGTCCCAGCTGCATCACCACTCCATCAAGTCAGTGTTTGCGAGGAAGAGCTGTGAAGCACAGTTTCAAGTGAGTTGTAGCCACCTAGCCTATATGCAGCGCCCACGCTTTACAGCCCACACAAATGTGTTTAATATCTAGGCTTCTATGTTTTTACATGTTTTATAGGCTAGTCAATGCTGTGGGAATATGCAATATGTTGCTGCTGTGGAAATAAAGTGTTTGAGCAAAAAACGCAATTGGTATTGTTCGGTAAATTTGGCATTTTAATTACAATTAATCGATGGATCGATTAATTGATCGTTAACGTTACCTATGTTCCAATCAGGAACGTGCTTAAAATTGACATCCCTAGTCATAACATACTTGTCAAGACCATAGACCGTATAATATGGTCCTAGCCACCCATTGGTTTGTGAACTCGTGTTTGGAAGCCTCATAGTTTACTAAATGAACATCATGCTGTATTGATGAAGACTTGAAACTAGCAATTGAAAACATAAACTCATTAGGAAAGTCTTTAGTGAGGTCATAAGTGAGAAGTAGGGTCATTTTCCGATTGGCTTCCATGAAATAGGAATTTCTTTTCGCAGCCAGTGGAGTCGCCGCCTGCTGGCCATTAGAAAGGGTTTAAAGGACTTCTGCAGTGGCTTCATTTTTCACAAACAGGGGTTGGCTCTTGATCAAAACATATAATAGTGTTTTGACTGGTAATACTGTTTTCTCCCTCTCAGGAACCTGGGTCCAGCTCTGAGTAGGACCGTGTATCAGCTGTACTGCACTCAAGGAGCACTGTCACACACACACACACACACACACACACACACACACACACACACACACACACACACACACACACACACACTCATTAATTCACTGTCACAATCTCTCTCGCTATCTCTCTGGCACACACACTCATTAATTAATAACAACTTATCAGCGGGATATATTCACCACAACACACTTGCTCTCGTGATATATTGCTTAAATATATATACACACACAATATATATATAAATATATCTATATGGAGAGAGAGAGGGTGTGTGTGTGTGTGTGTGTGTGTGTGTGTGTGTGTGTGTGTGTGTGTGTGTGTGTGTGTGTGTGTGTGTGTGTGTGTGTGTGTGTGTGTGTATCGGGTGTATACTGTGCCACTCTAGGCTGAGTGAGCAGTCGAACGTGTCGAAGCTACGTGCCTACGTACGCGTGCACGTGTTGAAAAAAAACATGGTCTCCATGCAAATTACACGGTATGCGGACGTCATGGGGGCGGCGACGTAGCGGCGACGTAGCGGCGACGTGGCGGCGACGTAGCGACGTAGCTCACCTGATCACCATCAAACAGGGCGGCGTAGCGGCGACGTTTGCTGCGAACTCGATATTTTGCACTTTGCACATGGAGAACGTACGCCTGGATAAACGCCCGGATAACGTACGCCTGGTTCACGTACGCCTGGATAAACGCCTGGACAACGTACGCCTGGATAAACGCCTGGATAACGTACGCCTGGATAACGCCTGGATTACGTACGCCTGGATAAACGCCTGGACAACGTACGCCTGGATAAACGCCTGGATAACGTACGCCTGGATAACGCCTGGATTACGTACGCCTGATAAACGTACGCCTGGAAAAGGTACGTAGCATAGCAATTAGCCTATTAGCTAAGGGATCAGCCAAGCAGCATTTTGGTAAACAAACTGCGTCACGCCTGTCTTGTAGAGCCTGTTGTTGGGGACATTAGGCTGATTTAGTGACTGGGGAGTGCAGTCATACACCAAAGTAAAACCTTTTTTCTTTTATTTTTTGCATGTTTTTCATGGGGGGTTAAATCCTGAGGTAACCTGGGGAGAACATGCAAACTCTGTACAGAATAGCACTTTTGACAAGCTAGCCCACCTAGGCTGTAGGCACAATAACTTGTTAGCTAAAACTAAGGAGAAATAACTGGACAACACAAACTAAATCAAACAGCACATACAGTGCATTGGAGAGGAGCAGGGACTGAATGGTCTGAACGTCTTTTAAGAATTGCACCCCCCACGTTTGATGGATTGTGGGAAATAGAGTCCAGAATACCAGCTTGTACAACATACATGTTATGTTAAAAAAAATGCCACATCTGTCTGCGGGGCAGCCACCTATAAACTGTAGGCTGTGTAAGTGAGCACAAAACCTGCCGCTACAGGCTTTTGCAAGCTGACCTGTTTCTTACTGTATGCCCACACAGGTGTGTTTCTCATCCCCTGCTTCATTATGCTCTTGTGGTGTTCCACTCTTCCTCATGGAGCTGAGTATAGGCCAGGATGTGTCCAAATGAGTACGGAGCACCCTGGCCATCACTGTGTGGAAGGGCTTCCCTCTCTTCAAAGGTAACCCCCCCCCCCCCCAATCATGCTTTTAGTCCAATAATTACAGACCAGCACACACTGCAATTCAATGAGGCAACCTAATGTTAGAGTAATCATGTCAGTCATGTAGAGTATGTGAAGAAATCCAGTCCGTTCACAGTTCTGGATTCATTCTCTGGAACGTTTGAGCATCCAATGGTTGAAATGAAATGATTGTAAATAATTTGAATAATTGAATGCCCTAGTTAGCAGCCAATCCTGACAAAAGTAGTAATACTGTAAATTAACAGACATTATGCCTTTCATAATATTGCGTACCTCTGGATACTGCTGTTCAGAGATACTTGAAGTTGTGTCTCTGACTGCATGTATTGGCATTAGGATGCCAATACCTGTGTCAACTCTGCTGTGCCTTCACTATATTATCTTCATTGCCTGGACGTTTTACTACTTAGGCAGCTCCTTCCAGAGCCCTTTCTTTACCCTGGTCCTGTGACCAATGTTGCTCTCTGTGGTAAGAATACCATCGTGGGCAGCAGCTCCTCTGCCACAAATCTCAGCCCCAGTACAGTCACCACAAAGAAGTCCTATGGCCTGTGTAATTGTGCAGAAATGAAATCTGCCTTCTAGTGCATAGGTCTATCGGCTGCCATAAAATAACTTTAATTCCTATAGCACTTGTTAACAGTGTACATCTAGTCTGATGTTATGTAGGCTAATGAACTATAAAACACACTCATACCACTATTTCCACATAATGAGACTGGTATCTCACACCACTAAAACCATGATTTGTCAGCAGCATGACAATGACATTCTGGGAAACATTCAGTGACAGATACATTTCCACAACAGATTTTCCAAGAGCGCTGGAACAGTGTTGACTCCTGCCTTACAAAACAGGTCCACTCCTGAAGTTTGTGGAGGGGCTTGCTTTTTAAAATTTCACCCACAAGGGGGCAGTATGAAAAGGTGTGTACAGCATGTCCTAAAGTGGTTCTCAAACCTTTTTGGCTTTAGTACCCCTTTTCCCTGATTTCTGAATCCAAGTACCCCCTTTACCCGACTCCAACATTTTGCTTAGAAAACAGCAAGAGAAAACTATAGCATATAATGCAATGAATGAAAATCCACCTTTTGAAGAATACAACATTACATAATAAGACATGCAGTGAAATAGTTGCAATTAGTGCCTCCAGAGCAGATTTATTTTAATGTGGTAACCCTTTATTTTACAGGTACCCTAGTTACATATGAACTATTTGTAATTACACATGAACACCAAATGTAATTACACAGTAATTACCAATAGTTCTAAATTACGTTCATATGTAGTTACATTGTAACAGACCTGTAAAATGGAGTGAGTCTGTTCAACTGTAGTTCATATGTAGTTACATTGTAACAGACCTGTAAAATGGAGTGAGTCTGTTCAACTGTAGTTCATATGTAGTTACATTGTAACAGACCTGTAAAGTGGGGTGAGACTGTTCAACTGTAGTTCATATGTAGTTACATGGTACCGGACCTGTAAAGTGGAGTGAGACTGTTCAACTGTAGTTCATATGTAGTTACATGGTACCGGACCTGTAAAGTGGAGTGAGTCTTTTCAACTGTAGGTCATATGTAGTTACATGGTAGCGGACCTGTAAAGAAGCTCCCGGCTGGGACAGAGATTGCTAAAACCCAGTGGTGGATTCGAACCACTGAACTTCTGATTGCAAAGCAAGCGGCTTTAACCACTCAGCCACGAGGGCTTTCCAAATTTCATGGTGGAGTTTAAGAGGATAACTGTATGTCAGTCAGATGTAGTTGCTGTCACTTCATAGCTTTGTTATTATACACAGAGACTTGGGGGAAAATATTGATACTTTATTTAGTTGTAGGTTTGATTTTGTCCAGAATTCCAATACAAAAATTATAATAAAAGTATTGTAGATATAGAGGTAACAGTGAAACTATAATCAAAATAGCCATTCTTCTACATTCTAATTGTTAGCTTATTGTAAATGAGTCATTTCCCCATCAATTTCCCAATTTCTCAATTTGTTGGGGACCCAGTCGAAGCCCCTCAAAGACCCCTTTGGTCAGCAGACCCCCGGATCATCTCTCCCCAAAGTCTATACCCCCCCCCCCCCCCCAGTCTATAAATCCCCTAATCCGCATAAGGGGGGAACTCCCCCCTATTTGCTAAATAAATTGTATGCACTGTGCTCTAGAAACATTTAGTTATATTTAAAGATTTTAAATAAAAAAAATGCATTCTAATAATTTTCTGAATTGTGGTTTAAATAGTCCCATGAGCCATTTACAGCTCATGGGGGGGGGGGGGGGGGGGGGGGGGTCTGGCACAGTCACACTGCAGAAATGCATTCACATTAATCAATATTGCCTGTCTTTCAAGCTACAACTAACAAAGTATCTAACAAAGTCTATGCTTATAATACCAAAGCTAGGAAGTGACAACTACATCTGACTGACATACAGTTATCCCAAACTCCACAAGTTGGAAAGCCCTTGTGGCTGAGTGGTTAAAGACGCCTGCTTTGCAATCTGAAGTTCAGTGGTTCGAATCCCCCACTGGCTTTTAGCTATCTCTGTCCCAGGCCAGAGCTTCTTTACAGGTCTGGTGCCATGTAACTACATATGAACTACAGTTAAATAGACTCACTCCACTTTACAGGTCTGTTACCATGTAACTACATATGAACTACAGTTGAATAGACTCACTCCACTTTACAGGTCCATTACAATGTAACTACATATGAACTACCGTTGAATATACTCACTCCACTTTACAGGTCTGTTACCATGTAACTACATATGAACTACAGTTAAATAGACTCACTCCACTTTACAGGTCTGTTACCATGTAACTACATATGAACTAAAGTTGAATACACTCACTCCACTTTACAGGTCCGTTACAATGTAACTACATATGAACTGCAGTTGAACAGACTCACTCCATTTTACAGGTATGTTACAATGTAACTACATATGAACATCATTTATAACTATTGGTAATTACTGTGTAATTACATTTGGTGTTCATGTGTAATTACAAATAGTTCATATGTAACTAGGGTACCTGTAAAATAAAGGGTTACCGTCCCTGTAGAACCTTAATTTACCAGGGTTATGGGTACCCCAGTTTGGGGTACCCATAAAAAATGCTCCCAATGTGTAAGGACCTTTAGTTGCTATGGAAATAGATCTCGGTAAGAAGTTAACTAGCATCGTAGCATGGCAAACCCAGTGTTAAACCTGAAGTTACCTCGCTAAGCAACTAATCTTGCTTCGTGGTCTAGGCCTCAGGTAATTTTGTTATTTGTTATTGGGTCAGGATACCCTCTTGTGGTTGGCTGGAAGTACTACAGAATGTAGAAGTTGCATGACCTTCAGTGTACCCTGAAAAAAAATCCAATACAAAATATTAGTCTGGAACACAAGGAATAGGCATCTCCCGGTACTTTATTCTCCAGGACACATTACAGAACATTTCTATGAACATTAAAAACGGCGCATCGATGTAACTTCCCTGTTATATTCTCAAAAATGAAAGAAAAAATTACAAAGTATGCAGTATGTTTAGTGAAACTTGAAATATGAACAGTTAACAATAGCGTGTACTGTAATCCTTGTCTCTCTAACAATCTCACAATGGCGCTGGTCATGTCTAACTGTTAGTCAGATAAACATTTATGTACATATTTGTGCAGATTAAATTGTGATTTGTACCAGAAGAGCGACATACTGTAACAACATATAACAAATAAATTGCTTCCCCCCCCCCCCCCCCCCCCCTCCTCCTCCAAAATCTCAGCCCGAAGGAGCTTCATCACCGGCAAGTCCGTCCACAATCAGAGGATCGAGCGCTTGTGGCGTGACTTATGGTGCGTGGTTGTCGGCACCTACTACGCTGCCTTCAGACATTTGGAGGACATTGGAGCCTTGGATGCAAACCAGGACTCGCATCTGATATGCCTCCACCATGTGATGCTGACCAGGCTAAACTGGCATCTCCACTTGTTCAGCCAAACATGGGACAGACATCCGATGTCGTCTGAGGGCAACAAATCCCCCGAGCAGCTGTGGGTGGCAGGACAACTCATGAATATGGAGCAGATACCCAATGAGGTAAAGTTGTCAACTAGAAACATTTCATTCCAGCTGCTGATTACATGGCAAACATAAAGTGTAACTGATACTACAGACATAATCTAACAGTGAAGGCAGAGTGACACACCAAAATGCTAAATCTTTGTTAGCAAAATGTACAGTATGCTCCTTTTTGTTTTACATACATTTTATTTTCTATTTTTTATTAACAATGTTAATGTAAATTGACAGCGTGTTAAGCATGCAGTCTTTTTTGTGTGCCCGGTACATTAACGTTATGTTACACCAATTTCACAAACATCTCAAACGTTACTTTGTGGAATGCGAGGCAGCTCATTCACTGAATCACCTAACTTTAAACAACCCTGAAATACACGTGACCAAACGTTTTTTGTTTGAGAAGGCTGGCAACGGTAGGCTGTCATCAAAATAAAACCTCACCATGTCTGTAAATTACTGCTTGCACTCAGAGCGTGTATCTGTGAGTGTTAGCAGTCCTTAAAAATGATCAATATCGACTTTTTAACTATATCGCCCAGCCCTAGGGTCGGGCTTGTCTCCAAGCGGTTTAAAGATGACTATTTCTCCATAATGGTTTTTGTGTCATTAGACGGATTTCGCCACTTTGGGAATTGACTGGGATGGACCGACCTCCCCTGATACACCGGCTCCTGTTGAAGTTCCTGCGCTACACCGTGGACTACAGGACACATGTGAGACCCTGCTGCGAACAAACATTGATCCATTCCGGACAAGCGAGGTGTATGGCATAGACATTTACATGGAGGCTTTGAGGATGGTCCAAGGGCATTTGCATGAACGTTCAGGTGGGGCCACCCTGCCTGTCCCCTCTCCCATATCGCACCCTGCCCATCAAGAGGAGCGGACGTAAGCCATTTCTAAACATGCAGTGAATTCCTGAACATAGCCAGACATTACTCAGATGGACTGCATGTTTATCAACAATTGTCCGTCATGAGCGCGCTCCCCGCGAACACGGACTTTAAAGCCCCAATCAGTAACTTTTTTGCCATTTTTTTCTGTAATCTAAGATATTTTAAGTCATAGGACATGGTATATTGACTTGGAATAGGGAGACTCTTGCCTTTATTTCTCCCACACCGGCCTCCGTTGGCCAGCCCTGGGACTAAGCAGTTTATTGTCAGCATCCCGTGACAAGATGTGCACATGCGCTCTACAGCGGGCAGCGTTGTCTTCCTGAAAACCAGGAAGTAACTCGGTTCGGATTAGCTACGAAAATGATGTTTCACGCAACTATGGATTATTATTTCATCACGTGGTGAGTACCCGATGTCACAACATGTACATAGAGCTTTCTGGCGCTGTGTTTTGTTGACTTTGAACGGCGATATCGTTATCGATACTATTGCACGCAGAGTAACAGTGGAAGAGTTGCTGAATGGGGCTTTAACCACCCATGCCCCAAGTGCAAAGTCCGCTGGTAGAGCAGGTCTAGTTTAGCAGCTCCCAGCTCATTTCAAGAACGTGGGGTGAGAGGAAAAGCAAACGAGACAGATTATTATAGCCTATAAATAGTTTTTTATATATACTACTGTGTCACTTCTTCACTATTACTACATACTAATATACTTTTATTTAGAACACGGCTCTCTTGAATACTCGATTCTGATTGGTCAATCAACAAGATTCACCGGTCATTATTTCTCGACAACCGACCGCTGCTCTGCCACACCTGGATTAATCAGTTGATAAGAGCTTTTTGTCAGCAGACACTACAAATTAGGCCAACCAGTTGCAGCTGTGGTGTCTTGTGTGCCAATTACGAATGAAACCGCTTTGTCGTTGAAAACGCTATTAAAAAATCTATTTGAATAATTATTTTTGTCAGATTATTGAATGATTTAGTTGTAGGCCGTGTTCTAAGCAGGATAATGTATATTGAGGCGGTGATTACTGGGAAATAATGACCTTCAGGTGAATGATTAAGCCCTCCGCTGCGCGTCGGCCTCAATCATTCACCTGTCGGTCATTATTTCCCCCGTAATCACCGCCTCAATATACATTATCCCCTACATATACTGTGTCTACTCAATAAAACCCTTTTGTCATTGTGTTTTATATGCAGACTAAGCAGTCATTGGCCGGAAAACTCATATTTCCTACTGATGGGACAATGACAGAGGTGAAGGCCAAGCTCGAGGAAGCCTTTCCGGCATTGCATGGTGTGTGTGGGGGGGGCGGTCAAACCAGAGCCATCTACCAAGAGTCGTGACATCTCCGTTCACTCCAATGGACCAGTTATTTTACTCTCAAGAGTTCCCGGAAGTAAGGTTATGGATTAAGCAGCGCTGTCTAGTTGCTGCAAAATGGACAGTTTGTGATGTACTTTGAAAGGGTCCGATGTTTAAATAATCAAAGTGTACATTATCAGCTTTATTTTATCATTCAAACATATCGCGAGCCTCCTTCCTGGCTATTCATTGGCTACTGAGTCACGCATCTTGGACCTCCGCTGACGCCACTCTCTTACTAGATTGCTCTGGGTCAAACGAATAAAGTGCTGCAGAAGTCGACTACTTGTGGACCTTCCAGTCTTTGTCAATGTACACTCCTAGGTCTTTACAATCCTCGACATTGTCCGCTCTATGTGGATGGAAACAGGGGTCACCATCTTGATAAAATACAGTAGGGCTTGGTTTTTATTTTGCCATTCATTCACAGCGCACAGATTTCAAGGCCAATTCCATGTGGCTCAATTTTCTCCCTTGGTTTAAACTGTCCACCAGTAGATAGACAAATAAAAGAAGAGCCTCATTCATTGGTGTAGCAGTAGGCCTACATAAAAAGGTGCTAGTCTTACTGTGTGTGAAATGTATTAAATACTATTCCTTGTATATTATTTTTGTCTCGTTATTTGAAGTGAGAGCAAGACAAATATTTTTGCTGTTACCTGTTGCAGTTGGTGGAGGGAAAATGTGATGATTGGGGCTGTGATTCAGTTCGGAAATACGATGCTGTTGAACAGCGGTCTCAAACTCATGGGCCACATGCCCAGACAAAAAGATAAATGCATAATAGATAACAAAACCTCAAAATGTTCCTGTCTATTTTAGTGTAAGGTATTACAGGTAGCCTACATTTTAAGAACAAGTTTTCACATAGGGTTAACTCTGATATCAGGTCTATCTGTAACTGCATTACAATTGATGACACCGGCTGTGCAGTTCTCTATCAAGGGCACTGAAAAAGGTTTACCACTTACTGATGAATACAGAAAACATCAATCATATTGAAATTGCTCCTGAAACCTCTTAGCCTTTCCTAACTGACTTCCAACTACCACTGCATATTAATGTAGGAACCTGAACATCCATAAAACAGCATGAAATGTATTGTCTTGTGGTAGGTCTGTGCAGCAATGTTTTTTTTTTTTTTTTATATATATTGGTGGGGGGGGGGGTTGGTAGATCATGTTGAGCTGGTCACCTCAAGGCAAAAAAGTGTGGGCAGTGCACCCTTGCTGTTATGTTTCGACAACCAATGTGCTCACCCCCCCAAAAAAAACGTTACAATATGCAGCTACTGAAGAAGGCAGTGGTCGAAACGTCTGGCTGCACCATGGACATCATGTAGAAAAGAAAACTTCCTGAGTGCGGGTCAGTTTATATTCTATTGAAACTTCAACCCTGCTGTAAGGCATGACAAGGTTGACAAACTTTCCATAGAAGTTTCAGGCAGTCACAACATGAACACATGATGCTAGCTCATTCAGTTTAAATGTTTCTTCTAGAACACTGATTCTTGCATTTCAGACATAGGCTACAAGATCCCTATGGATGTGAAAATTAAATAAGACAAGTTGTAAATGCTGACCCCCTGTTCCATTTGGCTACATTTACATTCAGGCCATGTCCACACGGAGACGACTTTAGGTGTATCCGCTAAAGTTTTTTGTCATATAGCCGTTTCGTCCAGATGGAACCGCGTTCTGGGACTATACGTTCTGGCCATATACGCTAATTTTTCAAAACGGGTCCCAGAGTGATTAAATCTGAAGACGCCACCCTTGCATTTCCGTGTTTACAACCCATACGCATCTTTCCTGAAACGATGACGCCATAGCCCCACCTCTCTCCACCAGCAACAATAACAAGCATGGCAGTAGCGTTCGTGCTACAGCAGTGGGGATCTTGCAGCAAAATATAATGCTCCTCTATTACCACCGTCAGCAACAAGTGGACACGGAGAACAGCGTGTAGCCTACAACATCCTCAGGGCTCCACACAGCTGACTCTTCCCATCCACCCCTCCCCTCCCTTCATCGGATATTTCCCAGAAGGCTTAGCGGCGGCTACATTTTTACAATAACACAAACAAAATCAGACTTAACGTGTTAGATAGAAATTATATTTATTTTTAATACAACATGCAATTCTGGAATATTTTAATATTGGACAAAATGAAATGAAATGAAATGTAAACCCTCAGTGTAACCAACATACTCTCTTGCCCTATATATATAGCCCTCGTAAATACAACGTGAATAGGGAAGTGAGAGGTTTGACAAACACAGGTTGCACTGTGATGTCTGTGATATCCGCTCGTGTCCACTCCAACAAGACTTTAGCTTACTTGACGCGACTTTTTCAATAAAAACACATTTATGCCATGAGTTTATATAATGTATATTTATGTTGCATCATTTAGCCTGTGCTGTGATGTGCAGGAGCGGCCAATACGCTGGGATGTGTTTGCAACATGTCTACAGATCATGGAAGTGGATGATATCAGGAACATCACCGATAGTTAACGTTCTATATTGTAGGCTACAGGGAGACCATCAGCCCTGCTGAACAGCTCTGCATTTGCCTGTATACTGTAGGTTTAATCATTTTATTCATTGACATGGCAAACCTCCCCGCAAAGCCAAGGGTTTAAGCTGCTGCTACAGTGAGATACACATTATAGACTGTGCGCCCCTAGAGGTTGTATGCCATTATTGACGAGATTGTCTTTCTCTGTTATTCTACAGCGGTTTCAGTGGTTTCATGTGGATACACACATTTCTTGAAACGTTTCCATGTTTATGGAAAACTTTTCTGAAACGAAAAAAAAAAAGATAGCTTCCGTCTCCGTGTGGACATGGCCTCAGTCTGCCTGGCTGGCAATGTTCTCAAAATATTTGTATTGTAGCCTACATTTTGAACAACAACAATGATAACAATACTATGATAATAGTTAAAATTAAGGAGGGCTATAATTGTTAATGTTAAACTCCACGATTAGGCCTACTTAATGTAGGCCTACAGGAACCTAAAATAAATTACAGAATGTAGCCTACAGAATCATGGAATTCTGCACAAAATCATCTCAATTAAAATATATATATCTATGATTTGGGTACGATGAGACAAAACCTTAGCTTAATGTGGATTAGGGTCCTTGATATGGAAAAGGTTGGGAATCACGGGACTATTGTTTATGTTTTATGTCTCAACGACACAGACACAGGCAGGATGAGAGCCAAAGTCACGCCAAATTCCGGATTAGGCATAATGCACCAGAGCCATTCACCCACCAGTTTTGGCGGGTGAAATGGTCTTTCATGATTCTAAATATACCCGAATCACTTGGTTTGACCAAGTAAAACGATTGTTGTAAACATTTTACAAAATGATGATGGAAAAAAGAATGGCGGACGAATGCTCTGGTGCGTTTGCTTAAACAGGAAGTGGGCGTAACTTTGGCTCTAATGCAGACGCACGTCACACGTAACGTAGCTGAGTAGGCGACGATGGACACGTACGGCACACGTCACGTAGCTTCTCACGCGTGGGGGTAGGCGACGTTCGACACGAGTGGCTGCTCTGTGAGTACATCAGTGGCACAGTATACACCTCATATGTGTGTGTGTGTTTGTGTGTGTGTGTGCGTGCGTGCGTGCGTGCGTGTGTGTGTGCCCCAGCAGACGTTTTTTCCGTTGTAAAATAGGCTGGGTTAAACGGTTAGGGTCATCGTTTAAAAAGTGGGTGAGATGCTAAAGTGTTTTCGCCCACTATATGCAGACGTTGATTTGGGATTATTACTGGGATTATTTCTTAGCGTTTAGAATAAACCTTTAACGTTAGTCTGTTAGAAGTTGACTGGGTCACAGTAGTAGGCGGGTGTATCCGTGCTTGTTCTGTTCACTTTACTGAGCGACTCAGGCAGAGATGACCAGCATTCCGTTATCCAGTGTCAAGCCAACAGAGACTAAACCATGGATGTATTGACGGTGTTTCCGGTACAATTTTCAAGGTATAACGCAGCATTCAAGCGCTGGGATTGACCAGGCGTTCATGCTCACGTGAGCCAATAGAGACACTGCTTGACATAGGCCACGCCCATCGTTGGGGAACGCGGAAATCTCCGCTCTGAATCGTCACGAGTAGCTGTGTATCTTACCGATGTTTTCCTTCTTGCATTAATATAGTTTACAGCTGTAATTGACCAACAGAAGACTCTGTAAGTATGGATGATATTATCACGAATATATAAACTGGAGACGATGCTCCGTTTAGCACTGAGAGAGGAAGAAGAAGCTCCTCTCTCTTATGGACTCAGATGAATGGTTTAGTTAGCTGTGAAGCTAATGGAGCTAACGTGTTGGAGCTTTGAAGAACAACGTTTGTCAGTAAATCGTCCAGGAGGGAAAGTTGCTGTGTCACTGTATGGAAATGTCTAATGTCCAAAACATGACAGCGTTGGTGAACTAGCGACTAACTGCTGCTGTTGAAGAGATATTTAGCCTGTTTGAAGAAGATAGCAGAATACGAGGAGGAGGAAGCTTCTTTGTCTGAGTCCAGACCTTCAGATCTTCCCACTCCACTGAGTTGACTGCTTCTGAAGAAGGAAATGGAGTGCAACAAGTTAACAGTTCATTCTGATATCAGGCTAGAATCTTCACCTTCCAAAAAGATCAAGCAACACAGTTGGACACTGCTGGACATTGATTTAAATCCTGTAGTGCGGTTACACAGAGTAGCCATACCTCCAGACTTCCAGCAGCTGTTGCTCATTAAAGAAGAAGTTCTCCCTAAGCTGCAGGAGTGGAGCCCCAGTCTGGACCAGGAGAGCACAGAGCCCCCACACATTAAAGAGGAACAGGAGGAACTCTGGATCAGTCAGAATGACCAGCTTCAAGAGGACCCAGGGCCGCCACATATTAAAGAGGAACAGGAGGAACTCTGGACCAGTCAGGAGGGAGAGCATCTTCAGGATGGCCCAGACCCCCCACACATTAAAGAGGAACAGGATAAACTACTGTGGACCAGTAAAGAGGGAGAGCAGCTTCCAGGACTGGAGGAGGCTGATATCACCAAGTTCCAATTCACTCATGTCCCTGTGAAGAGTGAAGATGAGGAAGAGAAACCTCAGTCCTCACAGCTTCATCAAAACCAAACTGAGGAGAAGAGAGAGGTAGAGCCTCTAGCCAGCAGCTCAACTGAACAGATGAAAACAGAAGCTGATGGAGAGGACTGTGGAGACTCTTCTGAGACTGAAGACAGTGATGATTGGACAGAAACTCACATGGACTCACAGAAAAACAGTGACGTTCTTGGGAACAAACACTTTAGTTCTTCAGTTTGTGGTAAAATATGTGTTAATAAAGGACACTTGAACAGACACAAGAGAGTCCACACAGGAGATAAGCCATTTAAATGCTCAGTCTGTGGTAAAAGTTTTGGTTATAGACGATCCTTGAAACAACACATGATAGTCCACACAGGAGATAAACTATTTACATGCTCAGTCTGTGGTAAATGTTTTGGTCGTAAAGACCGCTTGACAAGACACATGATGGTCCACACAGGAGATAAACCATTTAAATGCTCAGTCTGTGGTAATAGTTTTGGTTATAGACGATCCTTGACAACACACATGAGACTCCACACAGGAGATAAACCATTTAAATGCTCAGTCTGTGGTAAATGTTTTCGTGAGAAAGGAAGCTTGACAAGACACATGATAGTCCACACAGGAGATAAACCATCATTTACATGCTCAGTCTGTGGTAAATGTTTTGGTCATAAAGGAAGCATGAATAGACACATGATAGTCCACACAGCAGAGGTCACTTAATATTGGGCTGGACAATATTGTATTATTATCATTGTCTATCAATGGAAACATATTGTCAGACCATTGATCGAGTGATTGTCACAACAATTCTGTTCTAAATGAATGATCAAATGCAAATCATTTGTGTCTCAAAATCAGATTAAACAAATGAGGGAATATTATTTGAAAATCACATGTATGTTTGTTTGTATCTTATATTATCCTGCATTTCAATTGTCTTCCATACACCAGTGTCATTTTCCTTGAATTAAACATGACTAAAAGCTGTTGTGTCATGGGTTACACAGCCAACAAATGTAAAAAAATCACAAGTTCGTTTTTTGCACTCCCGAGCAAAACAAGGAAGCGGTTGAGAAGAAAATTTTGGATTTAGGCTGTAACAAAGAATGTATATAGATAAGAGAAGAGTAGAGCTATGCGTCCACCATGTTGGCCCCTAAGGAGACTATAGTGAAACTTACTTGTTTGTTTATTTATTTATTCAATCTATGAATGAATCAAAGCAGAAACATGTAGGCTAAAACATGTTAACATTAATTCTGAATTAAAAAATTTAAATAACAAATGGCACTTTTAAATCATGGGTTCAGATTTACAAATTCAATTTAATGTTGACGCAAGGCTGATTTTACGGGCCAAGATGGTGCTGTGAGCCACTGAGTCTCACCAGGTCATCATTTCTGTCAGAGCTTTTCAGTCTTCACTTGAGAAGTTCTTCAAAGTCCAAGCTTTCACTGAGGCTCAAACCCAAAACCTACAAATTGTGGTGTGGCCATAGGTGTCATTTACATTGGGGACATGTCCCACCACACCATAGGTTCAAAACACAGCATCATGACCAGCTCAATGAGGTCAGATAGACTCAAAACACAGCATCATGACCAGCTCAATGAGGGTTCTGCATGACTCGTTCAGCTCTTGGGAAGAGACCTAACTTAGCTCTGCATACATTCTAGTTTTTCTGTGGACCTGCAGGAGACTTTTGCAGAATCCTAGATGCATGATTTCAATTGGGTGTTTGTAGCATTGGATCTGTTTTTGTATAGAGCAAGAGGCACTCTACCTGCACTATGCTATTTAATGGGCATATAGCAGGAACTGAAATGAGGCTTGCAACCGGACAGGAAATGTACTCGACTGTGATGTACCTTGCGTTTCTCTATCCATTTCATTGGTTGATTGTGTAGTTTTTATATTCTTTGGGATAACTGACCAAACATGACATCACGGTGAGATATTTCCAGCTCAGTTATAATGGAGTTTAATAGGAGAAGCATTTTCAACTACCTCAAATGGTGTCACTCCCTCAGAATCAAACATCAATCAAATCAAAGAGCAACACCAAAAAACTTATCTGGAGGATGTAGGTCTGGGATACTCAACTTGCTTTGCCGGGGGGCCACTTTTGTGAAATGATAGGAGGCCAGGGGCCAGTTAATAAACAAACAATATACATTTTGCTGTAGCGGATTGTAGGTTTTTGGGGTGTCAGCCGGAGTTTAGTCTGACAATGTTGTGCACACCGGATAGTTAGTTAGGGTTAGTTAGGATAAGTACATACATAAGTGCCTGGGTAGCGAGCAGACGGCAGTATTTGACAATTTAGCAGCTAAATTATAGATTATTGAAAGACATTCCATATTCCAGACTGAAACGCTATAACAGAAGTGGAGTATTGGCCAGAATGACATGAACATTTGGACACTTATTCAGCGGGTATCTTGCATGTTGCGTTCAGGTCGCGCTGTAACTGTTTTGCAATTCCATTGCGGGCCGCATGTGGCCCGCAGGCCGCAAGTTGAGTATCACTGATGTAGGGCATTCTGGGAAATGTAGGAAATCACTAAGTGAAGTTTAGTAGATGAGGCAGGCTGAGGGGGAAAAGTGGGTAACACAAAAACAGCATAAAATAATTCAATTGAACATCACAGATTGACAAAAAAATGTTTTACCTTTATTTAAACAGATAAAAGCTTGAGATCAAATAACTCTTTTTCGAGCAACACCTGGCCAAAAATGGCAGCATAAAAACAAGAAAATGGGAGAAAAAAAAAGACGGATAATAAAAACACAGATGGACAAAACATCAGGATGGACAGTGAAGACAGAAGTAGGGAGGGAAATAAAATGGAGCAAGCAGTAGCCAAATTTGGCAACGTAAGAGTATCTGAGGGTGGAATTTTCCTTCAATTCTACTCCATTAAATTAAATTTTGCAGAATAATATTGAAGTAGTTTGTTAATTAGTGGGAATCCACAAGTCGACCTATAGTGACCTATTGACTCTGTTATGTGTAATATACCCAAATTTGTTGATTCTCAGATTAAAGCAGCAGTGGAAACATGACTTCTTCCACGTATAAGTTGGCTGGCTCCTCCCACAATGCTCGACCACGTATAAGTTGGCTGGCTCCTCCCACAGTGCTCGACCACATATAAGGTGGCTCCCCCCACAATGCTCGACGACATAGAAGTTGGCTGGCTCCTCCCACAATGCTTGACCACGTATAAGTTGGCTGGCTCCTCCCACAATGCTCGACCACATAAAGGTGACTCCTCCCACAATGCTCGACCACATAGAAGTTGGCTGGCTCCTCCCACAATGCTTGACCACGTAGAAGTTGGCTGGCTCCTCCCACAATGCTTGACCACGTATAAGTTGGCTGGCTCCTCCTACAATGCTCGACCACGTATAAGTTGGCTGGCTCCTCCCACAGTGCTCGACCACATATAAGTTGGCTCCTCCCACAATGCTTGACCACATAGAAGTTGGCTGGCTCCTCCCACAATGCTCGACCACGTATAAGTTGGCTGGCTCCTCCCACATTGCTCGACCACATATAAGTTGGCTCCTCCCACAATGCTTGACCACATAGAAGTTGGCTGGCTCCTCCCACAGTGCTCGACCACATATAAGTTGGCTCCTCCCACAATGCTCGACCACATAGAAGTTGGCTGGCTCCTCCCACAATGGTCGACCACGGATGGATCTTCCATATTTAGTTGTAAAGTTGTAACTTTCTGCAACTGTAAAAGGGTCTATAAGTTGGCTGGCTCCTCCCACAATGCTCGACCACATATCAGTTGGCTGGCTCCTCCCACAATCCTTGACGACGTATAAGTTGGCTGGCTCCTCCCACAATGCTCGACCACATAGAAGTTGGCTGGCTCCTCCCACAATGCTCGACCACATAGAAGTTGACTGGCTCCTCCCACAATGCTCGACCACATAGAAGTTGGTTGGCTCCTCCCACAATGCTCAACCACATAGAAGTTGGCTGGCTCCTCCCACAATGCTTGACCACATAGAAGTTGGCTCCTCCCACAATGCTTGACCACATAGAAGTTGGCTGGCTCCTCCCACAATGGTCAACCACGTATAAGTTGGCTGGCTCCTCCCACAGATAAGTTGGCTGGCTCCTCCCACGTATAAGTTGGCTGGCTCCTCCCACAATGGTCGACCACGTATAAGTTGGCTGGCTCCTCCTTGTCCCAGCTGCATCACCACTGCATCAAGTCAGTGTTTGCGTGGAAGAGCTGCGAAGCACAGTTTCAAGTTAGTTGTAGCCACCTAGCCTATATGCAGCACCCGCGCTTTACAGCCGACACAAATGTGTTTAATATCTAGGCTTCTATGTTTTTACATGTTTTATAAGCTAATCAATGCTGTGGGAATATGCAATATGTTGCTGCTGTGGAAATAAAGTGTTTGAGCAAAAAACGCAATTGGTATTGTTCGGTAAATTTGGCATTTTAATTACAATTAATCGATGGATCGATTAATTGATCGTTAACGTTACCGATGTTCGAATCAGGAACGTGCTTAAAATTGACATCCCTAGTCATAACATACTTGTCAAGACCATAGACCGTATAATATGGTCCTAGCCACCGATTGGTTTCTGAACTCCTGTTTGGAGGCCTCATAGTTTACTAAATGAACATCATGACTTGAAACTAATTGAAACTATAAACTCATTAAGAAAGTCTTTAGTGAGGTCAAAAGTGAGAAGTAGGGTCATTTTCCCATTGGCTTCCATGAAATAGGAATTTCTTTTCGCAGCCAGTGGAGTCGCCGCCTGCTGGCCATTAAAAAGGGTTTAAAGGACTTCTGCAGTGGCTTGATTTTTCACAAACAGGGGTTGGCTCTTGATCAAAATATATAATAGTGTTTTGACTGGTAATACTGTTTTCTCCCTCTCAGGAACCTGGGTCCAGCTCTGAGTAGGACTGTGTATCAGCTGTACTGCACTCAAGGAGCACTGTCACACACACACACACACACACACACACACACACACACACACACACACACACACACACACACACACACACACACACACACACACACACACACACACACACACACACACTCATTAATTCACTGTCACAATCTCTCTCGCTATCTCTCTGGCACACACACACTCATTAATTCACACAGTCACAATCTCTATCTCTCTCTCTCTCTCTCTCTCACACACACACACACACACACACACACACACATCCACTTACCTCACTTACTCCAACAGTAGTAGTAGTATATATTGTTTGTTTATTATATTTCCACTCAAAGCTTGTATGAAAAGTTCCACAAATTGATTTTGACCTGGCATCAATAAAGTTTCTAATTTTGAATAGCATTCTGGTGTCAATAAAAAGGTTGCTCTTTAAGCAAATGAAGATGTATTGTGAAACCGCCTTTTTGCTGTTCTCTCTGTATTCCCCTAACAGGATTGGTATTGTTTTCATTTGTCATGTTATCAAAATGATCATGTTTATTTATACACCTCAAGACAGTGATGATGATGATGATGATGATGATTGGATGAGACTAGGGAACCTCAGTCAGGTTCAGACACTCTCAGAAAAGCAGTCAAGTATTTGGGAATAAACAATTTATTTCTGCACTTTGTGGTGAAAGATGTGACCACAAGGGAACTCTGCTGATACACATGACAATGCACACAGGAGCGAAACCATTTAATTCCTGTTTGTCCCTGAACTTGAATTAATTTCTTCACAGCGCCGTGGTCTGGGTTGGATAAGGATTCCAGATTTTATTTTTTAAGTTGATTCTGACTGACTCCTTGTAATCAGGTTGATTCTAGATCTATTCCAAATGAAAATCAACACAAAAATTAAGTTGTTTTGCTGGTTGGCGTTCAACCAATGAGCCTTGAAGCAATTCCCCCCCTCACACACACACACACACTTGTGAAATTGATCAGATCTAGTATACGGCCTAACTCAGAAATAAATCAATTACAAATTTGTTTAAATCAAACTGATTGATTGATTCCAAGATTTGGAGTTGAGGCTGCAACCGGAGTCGACTCCAATTTCATTTATTAGTAGAATCGAGATGATAGAATCGAGAACCAATTATTTCGGAGTTGATTGCCCATCCCTAGGTCTAGGTTAGCTGGTGTCAATGGGTGCTGTAGGGGTTATTAAGTACAATGTTTATTGTTTAAAAGGATCCCCATTAGTCTTCACTTTAGTGGAGACTACTCTTCCTGGGGTCCACATCATCAACATACAATCATCCACAAATAACAATTAGTCGCTGTACAAGAGAAGTTGACAGCAGGTCAGATACATAACACTCGAATAGCAGATTAGTTAATCAAATTAATCCAAAACGTGAGGTCATCAACAAAATGAGTCACTCAAATAGCAGGTCTGTTAATCAAGGAAGGTTATGTCGGACCTAATCTGAGTTCTTGACTCAAGACAGCTTCTCTTAGCTTATTTTTAAAAGTGAACTTATTAGAGAGCACAGTGAGATATGGGGGGAGACAATTGCAAAGTGCCACAGCTCTGTACATGACCGCTTTCCTAAGGGCATTGGTTCTAGGTAAAGGCAAGGTGAAACGACTGCCCAAAGCTTGTCTGGTGCTATAGCCATGTCTATCGTGTGTAGGTAGAAGCTGTGAAAACAAAAAACCTGGTTTACGTGAAATGTCAATGTTCCTGAAAAACCTAATAAGGCTGCATGCCAGTCTGTCATCCACCCTCATCCATGACAGCCTGGCATGCATTCCTTCAACACTGCTTAGAATTGAACAGCGGAGAGCAAGCCGTGCAGCTCTGTTCTGAGCCAGCTGTAATTGAACAAGTTCTTGTTTTGACGCACTGGACCAAACTGTTGCACAGTAGTCAAGATGTGATAAGACTAGGGATTGAATTAATAATTGAACAGTATTCTCATTTAGCAGGTAAGTACTTATTCTGATGTTGGATATATTACGACTCATTTTAGATACTACATTATGAATGTGAGTGGAGTGGACCAAGATAGTGTTTCATCCACAGTCACACCCAGCAGTTTTTTTGCCTCCCTTGTTCAATGGTAGCACCATGCATAGAAAGACACCGATTAGGTTCAGACCTCAGGGCAAGTTTAGAGCCCAAAACAAGGCATTTGGTTTTCAAAACATTTAACTTTAGCTTGTAATGTGGCAGAACATCATCAGGTGAAACCTGGCAACAGTAGCCTATTCACCTTCACTATATATGTGTGTGTGTGTGTGTGTGTGTGTGTGTGTGTGTGTGTGTGTGTGTGTGTGTGTGTGTGTGTGTGTGTGTGTGTGTGTGTGTGTGTGTGTGTGTGTGTGTGTGCGTGTGTGCGTGTGTGCGTGCGTGCGTGCGTGCGTGCGTGTGTGCCCAAGCAAACGTTTTTTCCGTTGAAAAATAGGCTGGGTTAAACGGTTATTTCTTACCTTTAGAATAAACCTTTGTCTGTATAAATTGACTGGGTCACAGTAGTAGGCGGGTGTATCCGTGCTTGTTCTGTTCACTTTACTGAGCGACTCAGGCAGAGCTGACCAGCATTCCGTTCTCCAGTGTCAAGCCAACAGAGACGAAACCATGGATGTATTGACGGTATTTCCGGTACAATTTTCAAAGTATAACGCAGCATTCAAGCGCCGGGATTGGCGTATGAAATAGGCCACGCCCATCGTTGGGAAAAGCGGAAATCTCGCTCTCAATCATTACTCTATCGATGTTTTCCTTCTCGCATAATATAGTTTACAGCTGTAATTGACCAACAGAAGACTCTGTAAGTATGGATGATATTATCACGAATATATAAAGTGGAGACGAGGCTCCGTTTAGCACTGAGAGAGGAAGAAGAAGCTCCTCTCTCTTATGGACTCAGATGAATGGTTTAGTTAGCTGTGAAGCTAATGGAGCTAACGTGTTGGAGCTTTGAAGAACAACGTTTGTCAGTAAATCGTCCAGGAGGGAAAGTTGCTGTGTCACTGTATGGAAATGTCTAATGTCCAAAACATAACAGCGTTGGTGAACTAGCAACTAACTGCTGCTGTTGAAGAGATATTTAGCCTGTTTGAAGAAGATAGCAGAGTACGAGGAGGAAGCTTCTTTGTCTGAGTCCAGACCTTCAGATCTTCCCACTCCACTGAGTTGACTGCTTCTGAAGAAGGAAATGGAGTGTAACAAGTTAACCATTCAGTCTGATCTCAGGCTAGAATCTTCTCATTCTAAAAAGAACAAGCAACACTGTTGGACACTGCTGGACACTGATTTAAATCCTGTAGTGCAGTTACACAGACTAGCCATACCTCCAGACTTCCAGCAGCTGTTGGTCATTCAAGAAGAAGTTCTCCCTAAGCTGCAGGAGTGGAGCCCCAGTATGGACCAGGAGGACCCAGACCCCCCACACATTAAAGAGGAACAGGAGGAACTCTGGATCAGTCAGAATGACCAGCTTCAAGAGGACCCAGGGCCGCCACATATTAAAGAGGAACAGGAGGAACTCTGGACCAGTCAGGAGGGAGAGCATCTTCAGGATGGCCCAGACCCCCCACACATTAAAGAGGAACAGGATAAACTACTGTGGACCAGGAAAGAGGGAGAGCAGCTTCCAGGACTGGAGGAGACTGATATCACCAAGTTCCAATTCACTCCTGTCCCTGTGAAGAGTGAAGATGAGGAAGAGAAACCTCAGTTCTCACAGCTTCATCAAAGCCAAACTGAGGAGAAGAGAGAGGCAGAGCCTCTAGCCAGCAGCTCAACTGAACAGATGAAAACAGAAGCTGATGGAGAGAACTGTGGAGCATCAGAACCAGCCAGTGCTGGCAAGACTGCAGACTCTTCTGAGACTGAAGACAGTGATGATTGGACAGAAACTCACATGGACTCACAGAAAAACAGTGAAGTTCTTGGGAACAAACACTTTAGTTGTTCAGTTTGTGGTAAAAGATTTGTTGATAAAAGTCAGTTGAACAGACACATCAGAGTCCACACAGGAGAGAAGCCATTTAAATGCTCAGTCTGTGGTAAATGTTTCAGTCAGAAACAACACTTGACAACACACATGCTAATCCACACAGGATATAAAGCATTCAAGTGCTCAGTCTGTGGTAAATGTTTTGGTGAGAAAGGAAACTTGACAACACACATGACAGTCCACACAGGAGATAAACCATTTAAATGCTCAGTCTGTGCTAACTGTTTTCATCATAGCAAATCCTTGAAACGACACATGATAGTCCACACAGGAGAGAAATCATTTAAGTGTTCAGTCTGTGGTAAATGTTTTGTTCAGAAAGGACACTTGACAAGACACATGATAGTCCACACAGGAGATACACCATTTAAATGCTCAGTCTGTGGTAAATGTTTTGGTGAGAAAGGAAGCTTGACAAAACACATGATAGTCCACACAGGAGATAAACCATTTACATGCTCAGTCTGTGGTAAATGTTTTGGTCATAAGCAGAACCTGAAGAAACACATGATAGTCCACACAGGAGAGAAATCATTTAAGTGTTCAGTCTGTGGTAAATGTTTTGTTCAGAAAGGAAGCTTGACAAGACACATGATAGTCCACACAGGAGATAAACCAGTTACATGCTCAGTCTGTGGTAAATGTTTTCGTCAGAAAGGAAGCTTGACAAAACACATGATAGTCCACACAGCAGAGGTCACTTAATATTGGGCTTGACATTATTTCAATATTATCATTGTCTATCAGTGGAAACATATTGTCAGACCATTGATCAGTGATTGTCATCACAAGTCTGTTCTACCTTGTAAATGAATGATCAAATGCAAATCATTAGTGTCTCAAAATGAGATGAAACAAATGAGGGAATATTATTTGAAAATTACATGTACTGTATGTATGTTTGTTTGCATTTCAATTGGCCGAGAAATGTATGTATGTTTGTTTGCATTTCAAGTGGCCGAGAAATGGGTGGCAATGTAGCTGTCGGATCACCTGAACTTGGGCCACACTCCCCTGCACCCAATGCAGTTTGGTTTTCGGACCAACCACTCCACGGAGACAGCAAACTGCTACTTCCTAGAAAAGGTTAAATCAAAGCTTGATGGAGGTGGGGTAGTGGGCGCAGTTTTTTTAGACCTAAAGAAGGCGTTTGACACAGTCAACCATGAAGTCCTTCTCTCTAAATTATCATTTTTTAACTTTTCTCCAGAAGCCATTAAGTGGACCCATTCATATCTCACAAACAGACAACAAAGTGTACGCATTGGTAATATACAGTCATCTTTCATCACCTGTAACATTGGAGTCCCTCAAGGATCGATACTGGGCCCGATCTTTTTTGGCCTGTACATAAATGATCTACCCTCAGTCTGCCCACTTGTTAATATACAGATGTATGCCGATGATACAGTGCTTTTCGTACATACCAAAAACAGACAACAATCCGCCACAAAACTAACAGCAGCCATGGTACATGTATCCACCTGGTTAACCAATTCATGTTTACATCTGAACATCAGTAAAACCGTGTGCATGTATTTATCCTGTAAGTCCACAGTAGCCCATCAACCTGAGGTTTTTGTTAAGGGGGAGAAACTCAATGTTGTTTCAGAGTTCAAGTATTTAGGAATCATCCTTGACTCAAATCTATCATTCAAAAAACATGTCAAAAAGCTCACCAATACAGTTAAACTCAACCTGGCCAATTTCCGTCATATTCGCCCGTACTTATCATCCACAGCTGCTACCCTGTTCATGCACGCCATGATCCTTTCCCATATCTCATACTGTTACACTAGCTGGTCTCAAGCCAACTCAACAACTCTGAAACCAATTGTGTCTCTTTTTAAAAAAGCACTTAATATATTGGATAGAAAGCCCAACAGCTACCACCACTGCCACATTGTAAAGAAATTTAATCTTTTTAATTTTGATAGTTTTAAACATTTTTCAGATGCCTGTCTATTTTTTCAAATCTTACACGAACTTGCTCCTCCCCCACTCTCTGAGTTCATAACTCAAGGACAGAGCAACAAGGGCGGCGTCCAGAGGAGACTGTGTTGTCTCATTTAGACGATCCACGTTTGGACAATCAGTCTTCTCAGTCAGAGCCGCCCACTACTGGAACAGTCTCCCCACTGACATTAGAGAGAGCTCCAACATTTCCATTTTTAAATACAGATTGAAGGGGTGGCTCAAATCGAATCAAATTTGCACACACAATTAACTATTTAATCTTATATACAAATACACTTACACATATTAACTCACACTCGCTTTTCTTAGTTTTCAATTTTTACTTGCATTGTTTTAATGTATTTGTTTTAATTGTTGTGTTAATTGTTTCTATGTACTGTCCTGTTAGCCTTGTTTGGTATTGTAATGTGACATTGTGGGTCGTTATGTTGAGCTTTTACGGAGTGTCTGTCTTGTGCTGTCTTGCAATGTTGTATGGTTTTAGCCTCATCCTATACTGCTTTGTTGACTTTTTAGTATGAACCCTTGACCCTAGTTCTTTTACCATCATGCTCAGGGACTACAGATGAAAATTAGCTCTCTTGCTAACTCTGGTACATTTACATGGATGTGCAAACTGACATGTTGATTCATGTACACTGTCCCTGGTAAATAAATGCTTAAATAAAAAATAAAATAAAATAAAATTGTCCTCCATACACCAGCCTCATTTTCCTTGCACAGCCAACAAATGTAAAAAAAAAATTGTTGCACTCGAGAAAACAAGGAAGCCGTTGAGAAGAAAAATGTGTATTGACCGTGTGTTATGAAACACAGCAAACAAGGCCGCAATACATTATTGAGAGCTGGCAGCCACCACCCTCTACCTTTGAAAAAGAGCTTGCCATAGGCTACAGTCAATTATGTTGTAACGCATCTGCACTAAAGACACTGACTTTGACTTTGACGTGTCCAAAATGATGTTGAAATTTGAAATGAGAGGTTATAAAAAGAAGACTTGAAGAGGCTAAATCAAAAATGTATCAAAGAAACATGAGACTTTCTAAAGGCTAGTCCAGAAAAGAAATCCAATGTAACTGTTTTCAGCACTAAGTTAAGTACACCAAGTATGCTGAACAATTTAAAGTCAAGTCAAGTTTATTTGTATAGCCCTAATTGATTCACAACAAGCATGTCTCAGAGGACTTCACAGAGAATATGTGTAGCTAAATATAGCTGACACAACAGTATGTTGTGTCTGTGTCAGCAACGTAACAGGGGGAGGGGGCTGGGAGGATTACACCGGAAGAAGCGTCCATATTTCACGTAAGGCATCATGGCAGCTAGGTATAAGGTAGATAGCTAATTTCCCCTTTCATTAACAACTGTACGCTGGGTAAACCTTTATATAACTCGCTCATTTAGAGTAAAATAGACAATATGTTTTGGGGGTGATTGACAGGCCGCCTGTCCAGTGATCGTGCAGCTTGCCGATCATGGATCAAGGAGTCCAAAAACCAATGGGTGATGTCACGGTAGCTATGTTCATATTATTTATGGTCCATGGTCATGATGAGATAAGTGACTAAACTGTACCAAATATCTCTCTCTTTTTTGTCTTTGTTTCAGAACCGTACGCTGATCTGTCGCTCCAGAGAGCTGGAGGGGGACGAGGTGGACACAGGGAACGCCTCCTGCTCTCTCATCTCTTTTGCAGAGTTCAACCAAGGAGCGATCAAGAACAAGGTGTGTGTGTGTGTGTGTGTGTGTGTGTGTGTGTGTGTGTGTGTGTGTGTGTGTGTGTGTGTGTGTGTGTGTGTGTGTGTGTGTGTGTGTGTGTGTGCGTGTTAGGGGTGCTCAATCGTCCCTATTTTTATATCGTCCAATCGTGGTCCTTAGAGATTGGCACTATAGATGATCAAATCGCCATAATCAATTAATTGACCGTCATTTTCATTATTATTATTTTTGATAAAGAGACCTATTTAATGGCATTGAAAATGGGGGGTGGGGAACAATGGATCATAATATATTATTGAATACAGCGGGCCTGTAGAAGAACACAGAGTTTGAATGAGATCACCATGAAATGTATTCACAGGTGCGAGTAGAGAACACGGTAAACAACACAACCACTTCCGTTTCTAGCCTTACAAATAAAAGCAGGCAGTGCAAAATAAGCTTAAATCACACATAGCCTTAACTACGAGGAACCTCCATAAAATAGCTTACACACCAAAAAGACTGGTTGTGATGTTACGATTACATATGGAGTCAAACTAGTCTAAAGCATTACTCAAAATGTATATTAAGGTTAACGTTACATTTAATTTTGAAAGCCCGCTGCGGAAGACATACTTTTAGATTCCAGCTGACTTGACGGTGCTCATGAGGAAACGAGAGGAGCAGAGAGGACAGTCTGGGCACCCTTTACACCGCTTTTGGCCATGGGGGCGTAAACCAAGGAAACAGGAAACAATACCGGAAATAAGTGCGCAAAAAAACGTCTTTGTTGCCGTTAGCTTGACGCAGCGAGGTTACGTTATCTAGAGCCTGATAAAAAGAACAACAACACAAGTTGTATAGTAGCGTTAGCACATTTCTCCAGTAGTCACTGCCGAGGAAGGTTTCTGGAGAGCCAAAGACAATGGAGTACTCGCCATGTGAAATCTTTTGATCAATGTCTTTTCCAGCACCGGCAGCAGAGCAGAGATGCCTTTGGATTTCAACTGTTGTACTTGATCCTCTATTGCCGATAACAGCGGACAGACAACTATAACTATTCCATCAACTGGCCATTTGTTTGAAAAGTAAAGCTTCTGTATTGGCTTAAAATCTGTGATATTGTGAATCTGCAATGTTTCTACAAGAACTTCTAATAAAAAACTTCGGTACGTATGTTCGGTACGGCCATCTTTTGTTAATGACTGATGAGTCTCTCGTTGAGGCTAGTTGTTTTCCGTTTTATTTTCTTATTCGTTGTGTCTGATTCTGAAGTGAACGAGCTATTTCCGCTGCTTGTTTCCTGTCTAGGGCGGGCTCTAGGCCGGAAACAGGCCGAGTGACAAAATCTCTTGTAAACGGAGGCCAGGCTCGTTCTCGCCGAGAAGAGCTTGGCGATGCGAGGTTAGAGAGGACTAGAGACGAGAGAGCAGAGCAGTGCTGTAACGTTAAGCACGGCTTTTCCACCCTCGTGCTGATTCATCTCTAAGTGTACAGTAGGGCGCAGCATAGATATTATATTTATAACGTCTTATGATAGTAAAAGAGTTCAAATCGGATTAAATATTGCTGTAGAAAAGCAAATTGGCGACCACTCCCTTCAATCGTCAATATACGATTTGATGGCAAATCGCAGCACACGCGCACACACACACACAATAGACAACTCTTTTTTATGCATGACTTTCTCAATGTGTTTACATGCAAACTATTATCTCTCTAATTTCTTGATCTCTCATTCTCTCTCTCTCCCTCTTTCCCTTCATTGGCTCTCCATCTCTCTCTATCCCTTTTTGATATTCCAAAAACCCATAATAAGCAGGACTGTCATCTGCTTTTTCAGTTGAACAGTTGAGAACAATCATAATAATGTCTTATCTCTCTCTCTCTCTGTGTCTCTCCATCCCTCTCTCTCTAGTCTTCTGGCAGCCTATGAACAGTGCGCCAGTGAAGCAGACAAAGAGAAACTCCTCTCTTCCATCCGATTTGGGAAACTCAAAAGGTTTGCAGAGTGATTTTATCATTTATTTGTGTGCTTATGGAAAACCCACAGAATAGTTCTGGAGTGCAATGACGTACAATACTTCAGTCAAAACTAGGGATGTCAAAAATTAATCACTACTGCAAAATAAAGCAGGCGAAGCAAACCGAAAGGAGAAAGTAATGCAAACATTGTATTCTGTGTATACAATACAACACGACCACAGCCGCAATGCTGTGATGACCACATATAAGTTGGCTGGCTCCTCCCAAAATGTTCGACCACATATAAGTTGGCTGGCTCCTCCCACAATGCTTGACCACGTATAAGTTGGCTGGCTCCTCCCACAATGTTCAACCACGTATAAGTTGGCTGACCCTTTTACAGCTGACGTCACAGGGGTAGTTGTGACGCATCGCGGTATGCACAACTCCGCGGAACTCAAGCCGAACGAGGGAGATCCCAGGAATACAGGAAAAATACATCTTGTGCCGTATGCGTATAGACGCTGGACAATTTCCCACTAGGAATATGACGATGTGACTTTGGCGATGTTTGGATCCTAGACCCATCCTGACAGTGAGTACGGGTCAGGAAACCTCACCCCATTGAAAGAGTTCGCTTATTTGTGTAAGGCAGTGGTTCCAGTGGTGAGAAAGGAAGCTTGACAAGACACATGATAGTCCACACAGGAGATAAACCATTTAAATGCTCAGTCTGTGGTAAAGGTTTTGGTGAGAAAGGAAAATTGACAAGACACATGAGAATCCACACAGGAGAGGTCAGTTAATATTTGGCTGGACAATATTTTATTATTATCATTGTCTATCAATGGAAACATATTGTCAGACTATTGATCGAGTGATTGTCACAACAATTCTGTTCTAAATGAATGATCAAATGCAAATCATTGTTGTCTCAAAATGAGATGAAACAAATGAGGGAATATTATTTGAAAATCACATGTATGTTTGTTTGTATCTTATATTATCCTGCATTTCAATTGTCTTCCATACACCAGTGTCATTTTCCTTGAATTAAACATGACTAAAAGCTGTTGTGTCATGAGTTGCACAGCCAACAAATGTAAAAAAAATCACGTTAGTTTTTTGCACTCCTGAGCAAAACAAGGAAGCGGTTGAGAAGAAAAATTTTGATTTAGGCTGTAACAAAGAACGTATATAGATTAGAGAAGAGTAGAGCTATGCGTCCGCCATGTTGGCCCCTAAGGAGACTATAGTGAAACCTGTCTGTCTATGGTAAAAACAGCATCCAGTAAAACTATTTACTTACTTATTTGTTTGTTTATTTATTTATTCAATCTGTGAATGAATCAAAGCAGAAACATGTAGGCTAAAACATGTTAACATTCATTCTGAATTTAATTTATTAAATAACAAATAGCACTTTGAAATCATGGGTTCAGATTTACAAATTCAATTTAATGTTGACGCAAGGCTGGTTTTACAGGCCAAGATGGTGCTGTGAGCCACTGAGTCTCACCAGGTCATCATTTCTGTCAGAGCTTTTCAGTCTTCACTTGAGAAGTTCTTCAAAGTCTAAGCTTTCACTGAGGCTCAAACTCAAAACCTCCTAATTGTGGCGTCGCCATAGGTGTCATTTATAATGGGGACATGTCTCCACCACACCATAGGCTCAAAACACAGCATCATGACCAGCTGAATGAGGGTTCTGCATGACTCGTTCAGCTCTTGGGAAGAGACCTAACTTAGCTCTGCATACATTCTAGTTTTTCTGTGGACCTGCAGGAGACTTTTGCAGACTCCTAGATGCATGATTTCAATTGGGTGTTTGTACCATTGGATCTGTTTTTGTATAGAGCAAGAGGCACTCTACCTGCACTATGCTCTTTAATGGGCATATAGCAGGAACTGAAATGAGGCTTGCAACCGGACAGGAAATGTACTCGACTGTGATGTACCTTGCATTTCTCTATCCATTTCATTGGTTGATTGAGTTTATATTCTTGGGGATAACTGATCAAACATGACATCACGGTGAGATATTTCCAGCTCAGTTACAATGGAGTTTAATAGGAGAAGCATTTTCAACTACCTCAAATGGTGTCACTCCCTCAGAATCAAACATCAATCAAATCAAAGAGCAACACCAAAAAACTTCTCTGGATGATGTAGGGCATTCTGGGAAATGTAGGAAATCACTAAGTGAAGTTTAGTAGATGAGGCAGGCTGAGGGGGAAAAGTGGGTAACACAAAAACAGCATAAAATAATTGAATTGAACATCACAGATTGACAAAAAAAGTGTTTTACCTTTATTTAAACAGATAAAAGCTTGAGATCAAATAACTCTTTTTCGAGCAACACCTGGCCAAAAATGGCAGCATAAAAACAAGAAAATGGGAGAAAAAAAAAGACGGATAATAAAAACACAGATGGAAAAACATCAGGATGGACAGTGAAGACAGAAGTAGGGAGGGAAATAAAATGGAGCAAGCAGTAGCCAAATTTGGCAACGTAAGAGTATCTGAGGGTGGAATTTTCCTTCCATTTCTTCTCCATTAAATTAAATTTTGCAGAATAATATTGAAGTAGTTTGTTAATTAGTGGGAATCCACAAGTCGACCTATAGTGACCTATTGACTCTGTTATGTGTAATATACCCAAATTTGTTGATTCTCAGATTAAAGCAGCAGTGGAAACATGACTTCTTCCACGTATAAGTTGGCTGGCTCCTCCCACAATGCTCGACCACGTATAAGTTGGCTGGCTCCTCCCACAGTGCTCGACCACATATAAGGTGGCTCCTCCCACAATGCTCGACGACATAGAAGTTGGCTGGCTCCTCCCACAATGCTTGACCACGTATAAGTTGGCTGGCTCCTCCCACAATGCTCGACCACATAAAGGTGACTCCTCCCACAATGCTCGACCACATAGAAGTTGGCTGGCTCCTCCCACAATGCTTGACCACGTAGAAGTTGGCTGGCTCCTCCCACAATGCTTGACCACGTATAAGTTGGCTGGCTCCTCCTACAATGCTCGACCACGTATAAGTTGGCTGGCTCCTCCCACAGTGCTCGACCACATATAAGTTGGCTCCTCCCACAATGCTTGACCACATAGAAGTTGGCTGGCTCCTCCCACAATGCTCGACCACGTATAAGTTGGCTGGCTCCTCCCACATTGCTCGACCACATATAAGTTGGCTCCTCCCACAATGCTCGACCACATAGAAGTTGGCTGGCTCCTCCCACAATGGTCGACCACGGATGGATCTTCCATATTTAGTTGTAAAGTTGTAACTTTCTGCAACAAATTCGGCTCCGCCCACGAAATACGTCAAGCTGTTTACAAACTGTAAAAGGGTCTATAAGTTGGCTGGCTCCTCCCACAATGCTCGACCACATATCAGTTGGCTGGCTCCTCCCACAATCCTTGACGACGTATAAGTTGGCTGGCTCCTCCCACAATGCTCGACCACATAGAAGTTGGCTGGCTCCTCCCACAATGCTCGACCACATAGAAGTTGACTGGCTCCTCCCACAATGCTCGACCACATAGAAGTTGGTTGGCTCCTCCCACAATGCTCAACCACATAGAAGTTGGCTGGCTCCTCCCACAATGCTTGACCACATATAAGTTGGCTCCTCCCACAATGCTTGACCACATAGAAGTTGGCTGGCTCCTCCCACAATGGTCAACCACGTATAAGTTGGCTGGCTCCTCCCACAGATAAGTTGGCTGGCTCCTCCCACGTATAAGTTGGCTGGCTCCTCCCACAATGGTCGACCACGTATAAGTTGGCTGGCTCCTCCTTGTCCCAGCTGCATCACCACTGCATCAAGTCAGTGTTTGCGAGGAAGAGCTGCGAAGCACAGTTTCAAGTGAGTTGTAGCCACCTAGCCTATATGCAGCACCCGCGCTTTACAGCCGACACAAATGTGTTTAATATCTAGGCTTCTATGTTTTTACATGTTTTATAAGCTAATCAATGCTGTGGGAATATGCAATATGTTGCTGCTGTGGAAATAAAGTGTTTGAGCAAAAAACGCAATTGGTATTGTTCGGTAAATTTGGCATTTTAATTACAATTAATCGATGGATCGATTAATTGATCGTTAACGTTACCGATGTTCGAATCAGGAACGTGCTTAAAATTGACATCCCTAGTCATAACATACTTGTCAAGACCATAGACCGTATAATATGGTCCTAGCCACCCATTGGTTTCTGAACTCCTGTTTGGAGGCCTCATAGTTTACTAAATGAACATCATGACTTGAAACTAATTGAAACTATAAACTCATTAAGAAAGTCTTTAGTGAGGTCAAAAGTGAGAAGTAGGGTCATTTTCCCATTGGCTTCCATGAAATAGGAATTTCTTTTCGCAGCCAGTGGAGTCGCCGCCTGCTGGCCATTAAAAAGGGTTTAAAGGACTTCTGCAGTGGCTTGATTTTTCACAAACAGGGGTTGGCTCTTGATCAAAACATATAATAGTGTTTTGACTGGTAATACTGTTTTCTCCCTCTCAGGAACCTGGGTCCAGCTCTGAGTAGGACTGTGTATCAGCTGTACTGCACTCAAGGAGCACTGTCACACACACACACACACACACACACACACACACACACACACACACACACACACACACGCACACACACACACACACACACACACACACACACACACACACACACTCATTAATTCACTGTCACAATCTCTCTCGCTATCTCTCTGGCACACACACACTCATTAATTCACACAGTCACAATCTCTCTATCTCTCTCTCTCTCACACACACACACACACACATCCACTTACCTCACTTACTCCAACAGTAGTAGTAGTATATATTGTTTGTTTATTATATTTCCACTCAAAGCTTGTATGAAAAGTTCCACAAATTGATTTTGACCTGGCATCAATAAAGTTTCTAATTTTGAATAGCATTCTGGTGTCAATAAAAAGGTTGCTCTTTAAGCAAATGAAGATGTATTGTGAAACCGCCTTTTTGCTGTTCTCTCTGTATTCCCCTAACAGGATTGGTATTGTTTTCATTTGTCATGTTATCAAAATGATCATGTTTATTTATGCACCTCAAGACAGTGATGATGATGATGATGATGATGATTGGATGAGACTAGGGAACCTCAGTCAGGTTCAGACACTCTCAGAAAAGCAGTCAAGTATTTGGGAAGAAACAATTTATTTCTGCACTTTGTGGTGAAAGATGTGACCACAAGGGAACTCTGCTGATACACATGACAATGCACACAGGAGCGAAACCATTTAATTCCTGTTTGTGCCTGAACTTGAATTAATTTCTTCACAGCGCCATGGTCTGGGTTGGATAAGGATTCCAGATTTTATTTTTTAAGTTGATTCTGACTGACTCCTTGTAATCAGGTTGATTCTAGATCTATTCCAAATGAAAATCAACACAAAAATTAAGTTGTTTTGCTGGTTGGCGTTCAACCAATGAGCCTTGAAGCAATTCCCCCCCTCACACACACACACACACTTGTGAAATTGATCAGATCTAGTATACGGCCTAACTCAGAAATAAATCAATTACAAATTAGTTTAAATCAAACTGATTGATTGATTCCAAGATTTGGAGTTGAGGCTGCAACCGGAGTCGACTCCAATTTCATTTATTAGTAGAATCGAGATGATAGAATCGAGAACCAATTATTTCGGAGTTGATTGCCCATCCCTAGGTCTAGGTTAGCTGGTGTCAATGGGTGCTGTAGGGGTTATTAAGTACAATGTTTATTGTTTAAAATGATCCCCATTAGTCTTCACTTTAGTGGAGACTACTCTTCCTGGCGTCCACATCATCAACATACAATCATACAATCATCCACAAATAACAATTAGTCCCTGTACAAGAGAAGTTGATAGCAGGTCAGTATACATAATACTCAAATAGCAGATCAGTTAATCAATTAATCAAAAGGGTGAGGTCATAAACAGAAGAAGTTGACAGCAGGTCAGATACATAACACTCAAATAGCAGATTAGTTAATCAAATTAATCCAAAACGTGAGGTCATAAACAAAATGAGTCACTCAAATAGAAGGGCTGTTAATCAAGGAAGGTTATGTCGGACCTAATCTGAGTTCTTGACTCAAGACAGCTTCTCTTAGCTTATTTTTAAAAGTGAACTTATTAGAGAGCACAGTGAGATATGGGGGGAGACAATTGCAAAGTGCCACAGCTCTGTACATGACCGCTTTCCTAAGGGCATTGGTTCTAGGTAAAGGCAAGGTGAAACGACTGCCCAAAGCTTAATCCAAAAAGGTTCATAGTGTCTATACTTTACTTAGATTGATAGGTTTTCTTTTATATCAGACACAGGTTTGTATTCCTACCTGACATGTTTCGACGGTAATACTTCCGTCTTCTTCAGAGGTGTCACTAGATGGTGTGTGACGTGTCTTTAACAACTGCCCAAAGCTTGTCTGGTGCTATAGCCATGTCTATCGTGTGTAGGTAGAAGCTATGAAAACAAAAAACCTGGTTTACGTGAAATGTCAATGTTCCTGAAAAACCTAATAAGGCTGCATGCCAGTCTGTCATCCACCCTCATCCATGACAGCCTGGCATGCATTCCTTCAACACTGCTTAGAATTGAACAGCGGAGAGCAAGCCGTGCAGCTCTGTTCTGAGCCAGCTGTAATTGAACAAGTTCTTGTTTTGACGCACTGGACCAAACTGTTGCACAGTAGTCAAGATGTGATAAGACTAGGGATTGAATTAATAATTGAACAGTATTCTCATTTAGCAGGTAAGTACTTCTTCTGATGTTGGATATATTACGACTCATTTTAGATACTACATTATGAATGTGAGTGGAGTGGACCAAGATAGTGTTTCATCCACAGTCACACCCAGCAGTTTTTTTTGCCTCCCTTGTTCAATGGTAGCACCATGCATAGAAAGACACAGATTAGGTTCAGACCTCAGGGCAAGTTTAGAGCCCAAAACAAGGCATTTGGTTTTCAAAACATTTAACTTTAGCTTGTAATGTGGCAGAACATCATCAGGTGAAACCTGGCAACAGTAGCCTATTCACCTTCACTATATATGTGTGTGTGTGTGTGTGTGTGTGTGTGTGTGTGTGTGTGTGTGTGTGTGTGTGTGTGTGTGTGTGTGTGTGTGTGTGTGTGTGTGTGTGTGTGTGCGTGCGTGCGTGCGTGCGTGCGTGCGTGCGTGCGTGCGTGCGTGCGTGCGTGCGTGCGTGCGTGTGTGCCCAAGCAAACGTTTTTTCCGTTGAAAAATAGGCTGGGTTAAACGGTTATTTCTTACCTTTAGAATAAACCTTTGTCTGTATAAATTGACTGGGTCACAGTAGTAGGCGGGTGTATCCGTGCTTGTTCTGTTCACTTTACTGAGCGACTCAGGCAGAGCTGACCAGCATTCCGTTCTCCAGTGTCAAGCCAACAGAGACGAAACCATGGATGTATTGACGGTATTTCCGGTACAATTTTCAAAGTATAACGCAGCATTCAAGCGCTGGGATAGACCAGAACTGCGTCGCGTCTTCAAGCGCCCAGGGGGGTTTGAGTTGTGAGACACAGCTCCCAACGTAGGTCAACATTAGGCTACTGTTTAAAGACTAATCTTACATAGGCTATAAGTACAGGGTACCAGATTTGGCCTAATTGCACAACAACACAACACTTGCCCTGTAACCTAAGTACAGATTTGGTACAAGTAGGCTTCTTACAGGGTAAATTCACATCATACCCTCTACTTAGCCTGTAAGTACAGAGAAATGACATGTTTTTGGAGTGTGTAACCCTCTGAAATTCTCAATGTCACTCACAAACAGCCATAAATATCAGCTGGTGACATTGAGAAGAAACGAGGCTTCATAGATTTACTCAACCCCCCCTTCCCCCCCGCTCGCTCTCACTCGTTATAGAGCAGGGGGGGGCATTCTCGCCGGGGGGGCATTTCTCGGCATAACACCGGGATTGGCGTATGAAATAGGCCACGCCCATCGTTGGGAAAAGCGGAAATCTCGCTCTCAATCATTACTCTATCGATGTTTTCCTTATCGCATAATATAGTTTACAGCTGTAATTGACCAACAGAAGACTCTGTAAGTATGGATGATATTATCACGAATATATAAAGTGGAGACGAGGCTCCGTTTAGCACTGAGAGAGGAAGAAGAAGCTCCTCTCTCTTATGGACTCAGATGAATGGTTTAGTTAGCTGTGAAGCTAATGGAGCTAACGTGTTGGAGCTTTGAAGAACAACGTTTGTCAGTAAATCGTCCAGGAGGGAAAGTTGCTGTGTCACTGTATGGCAATGTCTAATGTCCAAAACATAACAGCGTTGGTGAACTAGCAACTAACTGCTGCTGTTGAAGAGATATTTAGCCTGTTTGAAGAAGATAGCAGAGTACGAGGAGGAAGCTTCTTTGTCTGAGTCCAGACCTTCAGATCTTCCCACTCCACTGAGTTGACTGCTTCTGAAGAAGGAAATGGAGTGTAACAAGTTAACCATTCAGTCTGATCTCAGGCTAGAATCTTCTCATTCTAAAAAGAACAAGCAACACTGTTGGACACTGCTGGACACTGATTTAAATCCTGTAGTGCAGTTACACAGACTAGCCATACCTCCAGACTTCCAGCAGCTGTTGGTCATTCAAGAAGAAGTTCTCCCTAAGCTGCAGGAGTGGAGCCCCAGTCTGGACCAGGAGGACCCAGACCCCCCACACATTAAAGAGGAACAGGAGGAACTCTGGATCAGTCAGAATGACCAGCTTCAAGAGGACCCAGGGCCGCCACATATTAAAGAGGAACAGGAGGAACTCTGGACCAGTCAGGAGGGAGAGCATCTTCAGGATGGCCCAGACCCCCCACACATTAAAGAGGAACAGGATAAACTACTGTGGACCAGTAAAGAGGGAGAGCAGCTTCCAGGACTGGAGGAGACTGATATCACCAAGTTCCAATTCACTCCTGTCCCTGTGAAGAGTGAAGATGAGGAAGAGAAACCTCAGTTCTCACAGCTTCATCAAAGCCAAACTGAGGAGAAGAGAGAGGCAGAGCCTCTAGCCAGCAGCTCAACTGAACAGATGAAAACAGAAGCTGATGGAGAGAACTGTGGAGCATCAGAACCAGCCAGTGCTGGCAAGACTGCAGACTCTTCTGAGACTGAAGACAGTGATGATTGGACAGAAACTCACATGGACTCACAGAAAAACAGTGAAGTTCTTGGGAACAAACACTTTAGTTGTTCAGTTTGTGGTAAAAGATTTGTTGATAAAAGTCAGTTGAACAGACACATCAGAGTCCACACAGGAGAGAAGCCATTTAAATGCTCAGTCTGTGGTAAATGTTTCGGTCAGAAACAACACTTGACAACACACATGCTAATCCACACAGGATATAAAGCATTCAAGTGCTCAGTCTGTGGTAAATGTTTTGGTGAGAAAGGAAACTTGACAACACACATGACAGTCCACACAGGAGATAAACCATTTAAATGCTCAGTCTGTGCTAACTGTTTTCATCATAGCAAATCCTTGAAACGACACATGATAGTCCACACAGGAGAGAAATCATTTAAGTGTTCAGTCTGTGGTAAATGTTTTGTTCAGAAAGGACACTTGACAAGACACATGATAGTCCACACAGGAGATACACCATTTAAATGCTCAGTCTGTGGTAAATGTTTTGGTGAGAAAGGAAGCTTGACAAAACACATGATAGTCCACACAGGAGATAAACCATTTACATGCTCAGTCTGTGGTAAATGTTTTGGTCATAAGCAGAACCTGAAGAAACACATGATAGTCCACACAGGAGAGAAATCATTTAAGTGTTCAGTCTGTGGTAAATGTTTTGTTCAGAAAGGACACTTGACAAGTCACATGATAGTCCACACAGGAGAGAAATCATTTAAGTGTTCAGTCTGTGGTAAATGTTTTGTTCAGAAAGGAAGCTTGACAAGACACATGATAGTCCACACAGGAGATAAACCAGTTACATGCTCAGTCTGTGGTAAATGTTTTCGTCAGAAAGGAAGCTTGACAAGACACATGATAGTCCACACAGGAGATAAACCAGTTACATGCTCAGTCTGTGGTAAATGTTTTCGTCAGAAAGGAAGCTTGACAAGACACATGATAGTCCACACAGCAGAGGTCACTTAATATTGGGCTTGACATTATTTCAATATTATCATTGTCTATCAGTGGAAACATATTGTCAGACCATTGATCAGTGATTGTCATCACAAGTCTGTTCTACCTTGTAAATGAATGATCAAATGCAAATCATTAGTGTCTCAAAATGAGATGAAACAAATGAGGGAATATTATTTGAAAATTACATGTACTGTATGTATGTTTGTTTGCATTTCAATTGGCCGAGAAATGTATGTATGTTTGTTTGCATTTCAAGTGGCCGAGAAATGGGTGGCAATGTAGCTGTCGGATCACCTGAACTTGGGCCACACTCCCCTGCACCCAATGCAGTTTGGTTTTCGGACCAACCACTCCACGGAGACAGCAAACTGCTACTTCCTAGAAAAGGTTAAATCAAAGCTTGATGGAGGTGGGGTAGTGGGCACAGTTTTTTTAGACCTAAAGAAGGCGTTTGACACAGTCAACCATGAAGTCCTTCTCTCTAAATTATCATTTTTTAACTTTTCTCCAGAAGCCATTAAGTGGACGCATTCATATCTCACAAACAGACAACAAAGTGTACGCATTGGTAATATACAGTCATCTTTCATCACCTGTAACATTGGAGTCCCTCAAGGATCGATACTGGGCCCGATCTTTTTTGGCCTGTACATAAATGATCTACCCTCAGTCTGCCCACTTGTTAATATACAGATGTATGCCGATGATACAGTGCTTTTCGTTCATACCAAAAACAGACAACAATCCGCCACAAAACTAACAGCAGCCATGGTACATGTATCCACCTGGTTAACCAATTCATGTTTACATCTGAACATCAGTAAAACCGTGTGCATGTATTTATCCTGTAAGTCCACACAGTAGCCCATCAACCTGAGGTTTTTGTTAAGGGGGAGAAACTCAATGTTGTTTCAGAGTTCAAGTATTTAGGAATCACATAGAAGTTGGCTGGCTCCTCCCACAATGCTTGACCACATATAAGTTGGCTCCTCCCACAATGCTCGACCACATAGAAGTTGGCTGGCTCCTCCCACAATGGTCGACCACATAGAAGTTGGCTGGCTCCTCCCACAATGGTCGACCACGTATAAGTTGGCTGGCTCCTCCTTGTCCCAGCTGCATCACCACTCCATCAATTCAGTGTTTGCGAGGAAGAGCTGTGAAGCACAGTTTCAAGTGAGTTGTAGCCACCTAGCCTATATGCAGCGCCCACGCTTTACAGCCCACACAAATGTGTTTAATATCTAGGCTTCTATGTTTTTACATGTTTTATAGGCTAGTCAATGCTGTGGGAATATGCAATATGTTGCTGCTGTGGAAATAAAGTGTTTGAGAAAAAAACGCAATTGGTATTGTTCGGTAAATTTGGCATTTTAATTACAATTAATCGATGGATCGATTAATTGATCGTTAACGTTACCGATGTGTACGAGTCAGGAACGTGCTTAAAATTGACATCCCTAGTCATAACATACTTGTCAAGACCATAGCCCGTATAATATGGTCCTAGCCACCCATTGGTTTGTGAACTCCTGTTTGGAAGCCTCATAGTTTACAAAATGAACATCATGCTGTATTGATGAAGACTTGAAACTAGCAATTGAAACCATAAACTCATTAGGAAAGTCTTTACTGAGGTCATAAGTGAGAAGTAGGGTCATTTTCCCATTGGCTTCCATGAAATAGGAATTATTTTTGCAGCCAGTGGAGTCGCCGCCTGCTGGCCATTAAAAAGGGTTTAAAGGACTTCTGCAGTGGCTTCATTTTTCACAAACAGGGGTTGGCTCTTGATTAAAACATACTACTATAATAGTGTTTTGACTGGTAATACTGTTTTCTCCCTCTCAGGAACCTGCGTCCAGCTCTGAGTAGGACCGTGTATCAGCTGTACTGCACTCAAGGAGCACTGTCACACACACACACACACACACACACACACACACACACACACACACACACACACACACACACACACACACACACACACACACTCTCATCCACTTACCTCACTTACTCCAACAGTAGTAGTAGTAGGATATATATTGTTTGTGTATTATATTTCCACTCAAAACTTGTATGAAAAGTTTCACAAATTGATTTTGATCTGGCATCAATAAAGTTTCTAATTTTGAATAGCATTCTGGTGTCAATAAAAATGTTGCTCTTTAAGCAAATGAAGATGTATTGTGAAACCGCCTTTTTGCTGTTCTCTCTGTATTCCCCTAACAGGATTGGTATTGTTTTCATTTGTCATGTTATCAAAATGATCATGTTTATTTATGCGCCTCAAGACAGTGATGATGATGATGATGATGATTGGATGAGACTAGGGAACCTCAGTCAGGTTCAGACACTCTCAGAAAAGCAGCCAAGTATTTGGGAAGAAACACTTTATTTCTGCACTTTGTGGTGAAAGATGTGACCACAAGGGAACTCTGCTGATACACATGACAATGCACACAGGAGCAAAACCATTTAATTCCTGTTTGTGGCTGAACTTGAATTAATTTCTTCATAGAGCCGTGGTCTGGGTAAGAATAAGGATCCCAGATTTTATTTTTTAAGTTGATTCTGACTGACTCCTTGTAATCAGGTTGATTCTATATCTATTCCAAATGAAAATCAACACAAAAACTAATTTTATTTGACGGCTGGCGTTCAACCAATGAAGTGAAGCAACCCCCCCCCCCTCACACACACACACACACATATATATATATATATATATATATATATATATATATATATATATATATATATATATATATATATATATATGTATGTGTATATATATATATATATATACAGTGTTGGGCAAGTTACTTTCAAAATGTAATATACTACATATTACTAGTTACCTTCATTTGAAAGTAATAAGTTACTTTACAATATTACTGTCTGTGTCGAGTAACTCGTTACTTATTACACTACTTTTGCATTACTTTCACCAAAACAACAGCAGCAGCAGAATGACATCGCTGCCTCGGAACCATCCCGAATAAATAATGTCAACCGCATTGAAGTCTGTGTAAACAACCCACAACCCTAAATGTTATTTTTGTTATTGTCATCTGTAGTGGTTATTTCCATAAAAACAGTTTGATTAGGAAATTATTGTATCTTTATTTAAATATGTGCTTTGATTTAAAAGAAAATGTAACTCAATTTTGTAACTTGAGTTACTTGACAAAGTAACTGGTATAATATTACTGAAATCGTATAAGTAATAAGTTATATTACTGAGTTACTGCTAAAAGTAATATATTACATGTGATGTGTTACTTTTGTAATGAGTTACCCCCAACATAGAGAGAGAGAGAGAAAGCGAGAGAGTGTGTGTGTGTGTGTGTGTGCGTGTGTGTGTGTGTGTGTGTGTGTGTGTGTGTGTGTGTGTGTGTGTGTGTGTGTGTGTGTGCGTGCGTGCGTGCGTGCGTGCGTGCGTGCGTGCGTGCGTGCGTGCGTGTGTGTGTGTGTGTGTGTGTGTGTGTGGTGTGTGTGTGTGTGTGTGTGTGTGCGTGCGTGCGTGCGTGTGTGTGCCCCAGCAGACGTTTTTTTCCGTTGTAAAATAGGCTGGGTTAAACGGTTAGGGTCATCGTTTAAAAAATGGTTGAGATGCTAACGTTTTTTCGGCCACTATTTGCAGACGTTGATTGGGATTATTACTGGGATTATTTCTTAGCGTTTAGAATAAATCTTTAACCTTAGTCTGTTAGAAGTTGACTGGGTCACAGTAGTAGGCGGGTGTATCCGTGCTTGTTCTGTTCACTTTACTGAGCGACTCTGGCAGAGATGACCAGCATTCCGTTCTCCAGTGTCAAGCCAACAGAGACTAAACCATGGATGTATTGACGGTGTTTCCGGTACAATTTTCAAAGTATAACGCAGCATTCAAGCGCTGGGATTGACCAGGCGTTCATGCTCACGTGAGCCAATAGAGACACTGCTTGACATAGGCCACGCCCATCGTTGGGGAACGCGGAAATCTCCGCTCTGAATCGTCACGAGTAGCTGTGTATCTTACCGATGTTTTCCTTCTTGCATTAATATAGTTTACAGCTGTAATTGACCAACAGAAGACTCTGTAAGTATGGATGATATTATCACGAATATATAAAGTGTAGACGAGGCTCCGTTTAGCACTGAGAGAGGAAGAAGAAGCTCCTCTCTCTTATGGACTCAGATGAATGGTTTAGTTAGCTGTGAAGCTAATGGAGCTAACGTGTTGGAGCTTTGAAGAACAACGTTTGTCAGTAAATCGTCCAGGAGGGAAAGTTGCTGTGTCACTGTATGGAAATGTCTAATGTCCAAAACATGACAGCGTTGGTGAACTAGCAACTATCTGCTGCTGTTGAAGAGATATTTAGCCTGTTTGAAGAATATAGCAGAATACGAGGAGGAGGAAGCTTCTTTGTCTGAGTCCAGACCTTCAGATCTTCCCACTCCACTGAGTTGACTGCTTCTGAAGAAGGAAATGGAGTGCAACAAGTTAACAGTTCAATCTGATATCAGGCTAGAATCTTCTCCTTCCAAAAAGATCAAGCAACACAGTTGGACACTGCTGGACATTGATTTAAATCCTGTAGTGCGGTTACACAGAGTAGCCATACCTCCAGACTTCCAGCAGCTGTTGCTCATTAAAGAAGAAGTTCTCCCTAAGCTGCAGGAGTGGAGCCCCAGTCTGGACCAGGAGAGCACAGAGCCCCCACACATTAAAGAGGAACAGGAGGAACTCTGGATCAGTCAGAATGACCAGCTTCAAGAGGACCCAGGGCCGCCACATATTAAAGAGGAACAGGAGGAACTCTCGACCAGTCAGGAGGGAGAGCATCTTCCAGCACTGGAGGATGCTGATATCACCAAGTTGCAATTCACTCATGTCCCTGTGAAGAGTGAAGATGAGGAAGAGAAACCTCAGTCCTCACAGCTTCATCAAAACCAAACTGAGGAGAAGAGAGAGGTAGAGCCTCTAGCCAGCAGCTCAACTGAACAGATGAAAACAGAAGCTGATGGAGAGGACTGTGGAGACTCTTCTGAGACTGAAGACAGTGATGATTGGACAGAAACTCACATGGACTCACAGAAAAACAGTGACGTTCTTGGGAACAAACACTTTAGTTCTTCAGTTTGTGGTAAAATATGTGTTAATAAAGGACACTTGAACAGACACAAGAGAGTCCACACAGGAGAGAAGCCATTTAAATGCTCAGTCTGTGGTAAAAGTTTTGGTTATAGACGATCCTTGAAACAACACATGATAGTCCACACAGGAGATAAACCATTTACATGCTCAGTCTGTGGTAAATGTTTTGGTCATAAAGACCGCTTGACAACACACATGATGGTCCACACAGGAGATAAACCATTTAAATGCTCAGTCTGTGCTAAATGTTTTGGTCGTAAAGACCGCTTGACAAGACACATGATGGTCCACACAGGAGATAAACCATTTAAATGCTCAGTCTGTGGTAACAGTTTTGGTTATAGACGATCCTTGACAACACACATGATGGTCCACACAGGAGATAAACCATTTAAATGCTCAGTCTGTGGTAACAGTTTTGGTTATAGACGATCCTTGACAACACACATGATGGTCCACACAGGAGATAAACCATTTAAATGCTCAGTCTGTGGTAAATGTTTTGGTCGTAAAGACTGCTTGACAACACACATGATGGTCCACACAGGAGATAAACCATTTAAATGCTCAGTCTGTGGTAAATGTTTTCGTGAGAAAGGAAGCTTGACAAAACACATGATAGTCCACACAGGAGATAAACCATAATTTACATGCTCAGTCTGTGGTAAATGTTTTGGTCATAAAGGAAGCATGAATAGACACATGATAGTCCACACAGCAGAGGTCACTTAATATTGGGCTGGACAATATTGTATTATTATCATTGTCTATCAATGGAAACATATTGTCAGACCATTGATCAAGTGATTGTCACAACAATTCTGTTCTAAATGAATGATCAAATGCAAATCATTGTTGTCTCAAAATGAGATGAAACAAATGAGGGAATATTATTTGAAAATCACATGTATGTTTGTTTGTATCTTATATTATCCTGCATTTCAATTGTCTTCCATACACCAGTGTAATTTGCCTTGAATTAAACATGACTAAAAGCTGTTGTGTCGTGGGTTGCACAGCCAACAAATGTAAAAAAAAATCACAAGTTCGTTTTTTGCACTCCCGAGCAAAACAAGGAAGTGGTTGAGAAGAAAAATTTGGATTTAGGCTGTAACAAAGAATGTATATAGATTAGAGAAGAGTAGAGCTATATCGTCCGCCATGTTGGCCCCTAAGGAGACTATAGTGAAACCTGTCTATGTTAAAAACAGCATCCAGTAAAACTATTTACTTTTTTGTTTGTTTAATCTATGAATGAATCAAAGCAGAAACATGTAGGCTAAAACATGTTAACATTAATTCTGAATTAAAAAATTTAAATAACAAATGGCACTTTTAAATCATGGCTTCAGATTTACAAATTCAATTTAATGTTGACGCAAGGCTGATTTTACGGGCCAAGATGGTGTTGTGAGCCAATGAGACTCACCAGGTCATCATTTCTGTCAGAGCTTTTCAGTCTTCACTTGAGAAGTTCTTCAAAGTCCAAGCTTTCACTGAGGCTCAAACCCAAAACCTCCAAATTGTGGTGTGGCCATAGGTGTCATTTACATGGGGACATGTCTCCACCACACCATAGGCTCAAAACACAGCATCATGACCAGCTGAATGAGGGTTCTGCATGACTCGTTCAGCTCTTGGGAAGAGACCTAACTTAGCTCTGCATACATTCTAGTTTTTCTGTGGACCTGCAGGAGACTTTTGCAGAATCCTAGATGCATGATTTCAATTGGGTGTTTGTACCAATGGATCTGTTTTTGTATAGAGCAAGAGGCACTCTACCACTATGCTATTTAATGGGCATATAGCAGGAACTGAAATGAGGCTTGCAACTGGACAGGAAATGTACTCGACTGTGATGTACCTTGCGTTTCTCTATCCATTTCATTGGTTGATTGTGTAGTTTTTATATTCTTTGGGATAACTGACCAAACATGACATCACGGTGAAATATTTCCAGCTCAGTTACAATGGAGTTTAATAGGAGAAGCATTTTCAACTACCTCAAATGGTGTCACTCCCTCAGAATCAAACATCAATCAAATCAAAGAGCAACACTCAAAAAACGTATGTGGAGGATGTAGGAAAACACGAAGTGAAGTTTAGTAGATGAGGCAGGCTGAGGGGGAAAAGTGGGTAAAACAAAAACAACACAAAATAATTGCATTGATCACAGATTGACAGATGGCAAAGTAAGAGTATCTGAGGGTGGAATTTTCCTTTAATTCTACTGCATTTAATTCAATTTTGCAGATTAATATTGAAGTAGTTTGTTAATTTGTGGGAATCCACAAGTCGACCTATAGTGACCTATTGACTCTGTTATGTGTAATATACCCACATTTGTTGATTCTCAAATTAAAGCAGCAGTGGAAACATTACTTCTTACATCAAAGACACAAGTCACATGATTTCTTTAATTGAAGCTATTGATCATGTATAGCAGAACATGTGATGTTGGTCAGTTTTGACGTGGAAAGTTTATATTCTAATGTTCCACACATTGGGGGATTAGACACACTTGAACACACCTTAGGCAAGAGCACAGATCCTAACATAAAGTCTTCTAATAAGTGTATTGTGAAACTGGCTGAGCTGGTACTTTCACATAATTACTTTAGATTTGAAGATGATTTTTTCCCTACAAATTAAAGGTACTGCTATGGGTTCTCCCATGGCTCCTAATTTAGCCAACTTGTATGTAGGAGAGTGTGAAGAAGCAGCGGGCGTCAGCGTTCATCCCCTTTTTTTAAATGTCTTCTTGTGGAAACGCTTCATTCATGATGTACTGGTCATTTGGGGAGGCACGGCTGAACAACTGAATGAATTTCACATCCTGCTAAATGAGTTGTCTTCTCACCTAAAGTTCACTATGCAGTTTGATGAGAATAAAATACATGTTCTTGGTCTATTGATCATAAAGGAAGGTAACAAGCTGTATAGGGATCTGTACACTAAGCCGACAGCTGACAGCCACCACCCTCTACCTTTGAAAAAGAGCTTGCCATATGTCAATTATGTTGCGTGAAACACATCTGCACTAAAGACAAATATTGGATGAGAGACTATCTAAAGCCTAGTCCAGAAAATAAATCCAATGTAATTGTTTTCAGCACTAACTACACCAAGTATGTTGAACAATTTAAAGTTCTTATGAAGCATTGGCATATATTGAATTCTGATAAGTACATTAAACACTTATAAGAATGGGATGCTGCATTGACAAAGATCAAATGCCTTGTTTAGTTGCTGATATGGGGTCCTTCTGGGGTTGAGGGGGGGTGGGATGGGGGGTGGGTGGGGTCAATCAGAACAGAAATATTTGATTTATCTCTTTATTTTAACATGGGCTATTCTTTCCGTTTAATCTTGCTTTCACTAATAATTTTGTTTTATTCTTATTTTTGATACTGTGGTGACCATATTTACTGTATCTTGAATATTGCACACCTTCACCTAGTTGAAGAAGTAATGTAGGCTACGGTGCATGTTGGGGGTTGGGGTTGCAAGGATGCCAAAAAAGTAAATTCCATCCAGAATAGAGCCATAAGATGCTTCCTTGGGGTACATGCATTTGCCCCTATTCTTGCCATACAGGGTGATATGGGTTGGGAACCGGTGGAGATTAGACTAAAGGGAGAAATGATACGGCTATGGAACCGCTTCATTAATATGCCAGAGAGTAGGTTAACAAAGAAGGTCTTCAACTGGGACAAGGCTCACAGTCACCCCTGGATAAAGGAAATTTGTTCTACTCTTAGAGAGGCAGACCTGCCATATATTTTTCACAACATGCTTTGCTGTAACGTTAATATGTTGAAACAAAAGTTATCTCTTAATTACAGAGAGGGATGGGCAAACGACATATGGTCTAAACCTATGCTTAGATCATATGTTCAGATGAAGCAGCGTTTTGGTCCTGAGCCCTATGTCACTCCCTTTCTAACCAGAAACCAGAGGTCTTTATGTGCTCAGCTGAGAATTGGTATCCTGCCTCTTGCCATTGAAGTAGGGCGGTTCACAGCTATACCAGAAGAGAACAGGATATGCAATGTCTGTGATCTAAAGGATGTTGAAAATGAGTTTCATTTCATGTTTTATTGTACTTTATATGATGATTTGAGGATTTCCTTATTTGATGAAATGCAAAAGAAAAGACCTGAGCTCTTCTGGGCAGATGATGGCCAGAAGTTGGAGTGGTTGTTTTAAGACTGAGGTATTTAAGACTGCTATCTCTAGGGCCTGGAATAGAAGGCAAGCACAGCTCTTTAAGTAGGTTCAGGTGGTGGTTTTCATGCTGTACAACTTTACTGTATGTATTCTGGGTGTTTCTGTTGGTTTTATGTTTTGATCATTTTTTGTTTAAATGATGAACAGTAAAAGTGTCCTGTAAGCCCATGTGGGCTGGGCTTCATTCGAAGCATGACACTTAAATAAAGAAAATCAATCAATCAATCAATCAATCAGTAATGTACGTGTATTTCATGGCAGGTGTAATGTCTATGTTTCTATATTATCAGAAGTGTTCTGACTGTCCTTGTTTTATTATATATGATATATAAAAATAAAAACAATTGATCATAAAAAAAATAAAAAAATAAAGTGATATGTGCACTGCCTCAGATTTTCCTCCTACTCCTGCTTCTTCTCAAACTCTGTCTGTCGGCACGATGTCTGATGGGAAATGTTACGTGGGTCCCCGGGCGCTAACGCTCAGTATGAGCGAGAAGCGCCCGGCTAGCAGGGTAAAGGCGAGGATGGGATTTGAAAGGGATATTGGGAACAAAAGGAGATAAGGTGAGGATTACACAGAGAGGGGTGATTTAATTCTTAAAAGTTGCAGGGTTGTTTAATATAATTTCTTTCTTTTCTTTTCTTTTCTTTTCTTTTCTTTTCTTTTCTTTTCTTTTCTTTCTTTCATAGACTGAGGTAAGAAAAATGTGATCCTGTATTGCATACCCCGGACACTAGGTGGCGGTATGCTCCTTAATAACTGGATTGCAATCTGCCAAAAAACGCAAAGACGAAGAAGAAGATTAGCCATTATCGACATAGCTCTGAACCGTCACGAGGTCTACCTTACCGAATGTTCCCCTCTTGCATTAATATAGTTTACAGCTGTAATTGACCAACAGAAGACTCTGTAAGTATGGATGATATTATCACGAATATATAAAGTGGAGACGAGGCTCCGTTTAGCACTGAGAGTGGAAGAAGAAGCTCCTCTCTCTTATGGACTCAGATGAATGGTTTAGTTAGCTGTGAAGCTAATGGAGCTAACGTGTTGGCGCTTTGAAGAACAACGTTTGTCAGTAAATCGTCCAGGAGGGAAAGTTGCTGTGTCACTGTATGGAAATGTCTAATGTCCAAAACATGACAGCGTTGGTGAACTAGCGACTAACTGCTGCTGTTGAAGATATATTTAGCCTGTTTGAAGAAGATAGCAGAGTACGGGGAGGAAGCTTCTTTGTCTGAGTCCAGACCTTCAGATCTTCCCACTCCACTGAGGTGACTGCTTCTGAAGAAGGAAATGGAGTGTAACAAGTTAACAGTTCAATCTGATATCAGGCTAGAATCTTCTCATTCTAAAAAGAACAAGCAACACTGTTGGACACTGCTGGACATTGGTTTAAATCCTGTAGTGCGGTTACACAGACTAGCCATACCTCCAGACTTCCAGCAGCTGTTGGTCATTCAAGAAGAACTTCTCCCTAAGCTGCAGGAGTGGAGCCCCAGTCTGGACCAGGAGGACCCAGACCCCCCTCACATTAAAGAGGAACAGGAGGAACTCTGGATCAGTCAGAATGACCAGCTTCAAGAGGACCCAGGGCCGCCACATATTAAAGAGGAACAGGAGGAACTCTGGACCAGTCAGGAGGGAGAGCATCTTCAGGATGGCCCAGACCCCCCACACATTAAAGAGGAACAGGATAAACTACTGTGGACCAGTAAAGAGGGAGAGCAGCTTCCAGGACTGGAGGAGGCTGATATCACAAAGTTCCAATTCACTCCTGTCCCTGTGAAGAGTGAAGATGAGGAAGATAAACCTCAGTCCTCACAGCTTCATCAAAGCCAAACTGAGGAGAACAGAGAGGCAGAGCCTCTAGCCAGCAGTTCAACTGAACAGATGAAAACAGAAGCTGATGGAGAGAACTGTGGAGCATCAGAACCAGCCAGTGCTGGCAAGACTGCAGACTCTTCTGAGACTGAAGACAGTGATGATTGGACAGAAACTCACATGGATTCACAGAAAAACAGTGAAGTTCTTGGGAACAAACACTTTAGTTGTTCAGTTTGTGGTAAAAGATTTGTTGATAAAAGTCAGTTGAACAGACACATCAGAGTCCACACAGGAGAGACGCCATTTAAATGCTCAGTCTGTGGTACATGTTTTGGTCAGAAACAACACTTGACAACACACATGCTAATCCACACAGGAGAGAAATCATTTAAGTGTTCAGTTTGTGGTAAATGTTTTGTTCAGAAAGGACACTTGAGAAGACACATGATAGTCCACACAGGAGATAAACCATTTACATGCTCAGTCTGTGGTAAATGTTTTGGTGAGAAAGGAACCTTGACAAAACACATGATAGTCCACACAGGAGATAAACCATTTACATGCTCAGTCTGTTGTAAATGTTTTGGTGGGAAAGGAAGCTTGACAAGACACATGATAGTCCACACAGGAGATAAACCATTTAAATGCTCAGTCTGTGGTGAATGTTTTGGTCGTAAAGAACACTTGACAACACACATGATAGTCCACACAGAAGATAAGCCATTTAAATGCTCAGTCTGTGGTAACAGTTTTGGTCGTAAAAACCGCTTGACAACACACATGATGGTCCACACAGGAGATAAACCATTTAAATGCTCAGTCTGTGCTAAAGGTTTTGGTGAGAAAGGAAGCTTGACACGACACATGATAGTCCACACAGGAGATAAACCATTTAAGTGTTCAGTCTGTGGTAAATGTTTTGTTCAGAAAGGAAGCTTGACAAGACACATGATAGTCCACACAGCAGAGGTCACTTAATATTGGCCTGGACAATATTTCAATATTGTCTATCAGTGGAAACATATTGTCAGACCATTGATCAGTGATTGTCATCACAAGTCTGTTCTACCTTGTAAATGAATGATCAAATGTAAATCATTAGTGTCTCAAAATGAGATGAAACAAATGAGGGAATATTATTTGAAAATTACATGTATGTATGTTTGTTTGCATTTCAATTGTCCTCCATACACCAGCCTCATTTTCATTGAATTAAACATGACTAAAAACTGTGTGGTGATTTTGACCTGGCATCAATAAGGTTTCTAATTTTGAATAGCATTCTGGTGTCAATGAAAATGTTGCTCTTTAAGCAAATGAAGATGTATTGTGAAACCGCCTTTTTTCTGTTCTCTCTGTATTCCCCTAACAGGATTGGTATTGTTTTCATTTGTCATGTTATCAAAATGATCATGTTTATTTATGCACCTCAAGACAGTGATGATGATGATGATGATGATGATGATGATGATTATGATTGGATGACACTAGGGAACCTCAGTCAGGTTCAGACACTCTCAGAAAAGCAACCAAGTCCTTGGGAAGAAACACTTTATTTCTGCACTTTGTGGTGAAAGATGTGACCACAAGGGAACTCTGCTGATACACATGACAATGCACACAGGAGCGAAACCATTTAATTCCTGTTTGTGCCTGAACTTGAATTAATTTCTTCACAGCGCCGTGGTCTGGGTAGGAATAAGGATTCCAGATTTTATTTTTTAAGTTGATTCTGACTGACTCCTTGTAATCAGGTTGATTCTAGATCTATTCTAAATGAAAATAAACACAAAAATTAAGTTGTTTTGCTGGTTGGCGTTCAACCAATGAGCCTTGAAGCAATTCCCCCCCTCACACACACACACTTGGGAAATTGATCAGATCTAGTATACGGCCTAACTCAGAAATAAATCAATTACAAATTAGTTTAAATCAAACTGATTGATTGATTCCAAGATTTGGAGTTGAGGCTGCAACCGGATTCGACTCCAATTTCATTTATTAGTAGAATCGACATGATAGAATGGAGAACCAATTATTTCGGAGTTGATTGCCCATCCCTAGGTCTAGGTTAGCTGGTGTCAATGGGTGCTGTAGGGGTTAAGTACAATGTTTATTGTTTAAAATTATCCCCATTAGTCTTCACTTTAGTGGAGACTACTCTTCCTGGGGTCCACATCATCAACATACAATCATCCACAAATAACAATTAGTCGCTGTACAAGAGAAGTTGATAGCAGGTCAGTATACATAATACTCAAATAGCAGATCAGTTAATCAATTAATCAAAAGGGTGAGGTCATAAACAGAAGAAGTTGACAGCAGGTCAGATACATAACACTCAAATAGCAGATTAGTTAATCAAATTAATCCAAAACGTGAGGTCATAAACAAAATGAGTCACTCAAATAGAAGGGCTGTTAATCAAGGAAGGTTATGTCGGACCTAATCTGAGTTCTTGACTCAAGACAGCTTATCCTAGCTTATTTTTAAAAGTGAACTTATTAGAGAGCACAGTGAGATATGGGGGGAGACAATTGCAAAGTGCCACAGCTCTGTACATGACCGCTTTCCTATGGGCATTGGTTCTAGGCAAGGTGAAACGACTGCCCAAAGCTTGTCTGGTGCTATAGCCATGTCTATCGTGTGTAGGTAGAAGCTGTGAAAACAAAAACCCTGGTTTACGTGAAATGTCAATGTTCCTGAAAAACCTAATAAGGCTGCGTGCCAGTCTGTCATCCACCTCATCCATGACAGCCTGGCATGCATTCCTTCAACACTTAGAATTGAACAGCGGAGAGCAAGCCGTGCAGCTCTGTTCTGAGCCAGCTGTAGCCTATTTGAACAAGTTCTTGTTTTGACGCACTGGACCAAACTGTTGCACAGTAGGCTAGTCAAGATGTGATAAGACTAGGGATTGGTAGCCTATACCAGAGGTTCT
>NW_028152011.1:5000-10000 GCF_964638095.1 Poromitra crassiceps
TTTTTTTTTTTTTGTGAGTGAAATGTTGCATTGTCTCCCCTGATTCTAAGTCTACGGCTTTATTAATTAATATAAAAAGCTTCTGCTGTGGATTTTTAGCTCAAACAAGCATTGCACCACTGAAGTAAAGAACATGTTACATGACATTGACATTTTCGAAAATAAAAAACAGTTTTGACAATCATGAGTGGTTCATTAAATATTTAGTAGGCTCAGGTCTGAGTGCCAAAGGGGTGCCAAAGTCACCCCCTCTCCCTCTTCATGGGATTTCATCTGCCATTAATTTTTCCATAAACCTTGCTTAAAATGCTTACGTTATGTTTTACTTGCTCAAACCAAGCGATTTGACTATACTTAGAATCAGGGGAGACAATGCAACATTTCACTCAACAATTTTTTTTTTTTTTTTTTTTTTTTTTTTTTTTTTTTTCGAATTTCGAATTTCAATAATAAAAGTCGACCTTGATAATAACAACGATTATTCGAAAATTCGAAATTCGATGCCCATCCCTAGCACGCACACACACACACACACACAGTCACTCTGTTAATGTCTGTGTCCTTGTTTGTATGCCGACTGTATGTGTGGGGTCCATAGATGGCTGTGTGCATGTGTGTGTGTGTGTGTGTGTGTGTGTGTGCGCGTGCATGCGTGTGTGTGTGTGTGTGTGTGTGTGTGTGTGTGTGCGTGCCTGCGTGTGTGTGTGCGTGTGCGTGTGTGTGTGTTTACGTGTGTACGTGCCTGCATCGGTGTGTGTGTGTGTTTGCGTGCATCCGTGTATGTGTGCGTGCATGTGTGTGTGTGTGTGTGTGTTTACGTGTGTACCGTGCATGTGTGTGTGTGTGTGTGTGTGTGTGTGTGTGTGTGGAAGGTGTGGGCACCCAGGGGGGAGGTGGAAAGTGTGTTCTTGATGTTTGACAGCTGATTAAGGAGAGGAGTGAGGAACAGGCCGTTTCAGGACATCTCCACGGGCATCATGGGAGGTACGACCAGGAGGTCTGTGTGTGTGTGTGGGGGGGGAGTAAGGGAGAGGGGTGAGACAGTTGGAGAAGACCTGGAGGGGCAGATAGAGGGGGGAGAGCGAACAGAGGAGAGTCAGGGGAGAGAGAGAGGAGAGGAGGAGGTGGAAGAGGAGAGAGGACGGTGGCCTGGCACCCTATTGCTTATCCTTGAACACTTTAAGGAGGTCTCTCTCGCTCTCCATCTCTCTCTCTCTTTCTCGCTCCCACACACACGCGCACACACGCGCACACACACACACACACACACACACACACACACACACACACACACACACACACACACAGAGTGCCCGACTGGCACACAAGGGTGCTGTTGCAATTAAAGCAGCTCAGCATGGAGCCCAGATTGAGAGAGAGAGAGAGAGAGAGAGAGAGAGATGACTCCACTCCACATGAACACTTCCACTGGACCAGAGAGCTGCTGCGGAGAGGGAGATGAAGGAGGTGAGGCAGGGAGAGATGGAGAGAGGTCAGGGGTCAAATGCTGTGACGATGGGCTAATGATGGAGAAAACAGATGGAGAGTGGAGATCATCTTCCTCCATTGGAAGTTTATTGTCACTATTTTGTTTCTCTGCTCTTATTATTACTATAGCAGAATCCCTGCGTGCACTTATACACACTTTACATTCATATTATATGTCTTATTCTGATACCCCACTGGCCATGTAGTCAGGCCTCCCTCACATATGCTCCATCCAGCCTCTCCTCTCTCTCCCCGGGGGGGGTTTTCATAGTCCACTTCACTGGCTGATTACAACTCCGCTCAGCTGAGCTCCATCAGTAGCTAACGAATGGAGCTGAATCTGTTTTCACTCATTTTGGCCAGTCATTTATCAATTTTTGCCCATTTGTTCGCCCTGATTCCCTAATTAAAAAATCCGGCTCCGTTAGGTCACCTGCAGGGGGTGCTCTTTACACTTCCTGAAAGATTCAGTGCGATCGCACGTAAAATGGCATAGCTGTGGCCAAGCGCAATTTGCTCACTCACTCACACACACACACACACACTTTACATTCTTATGATGTTTATAATCAGGAGTCGAGGTTGTAGCATTTATAACAGAAATATATGGAGAGACAGAACAACACTATGTTGGTACATTTGTGGATGATAAAAAAATCACAGTATAATTTGGGCTGTACTTTTATCTTTTCCAGAATCAGAATCACTTTTTTTGCCACCCTATGCAAGTTACTTTATAGTGTCTGTATGCAGCGTAGCGGTCACATCAATATACAGAGATAAGAAGTAGGAAATATAACTAAAGACAATCACAAAGTTGCAAGTGCAATCAAATCGAGTAAATATATATAATATATATTTGTTTATGATGCCTTATAAATGATGAGCACCACTTCACAGGAGGCGTGGCAGGGGGCGGTTGGTGTGACCGTGGGTGTCAGTGTGTGTTTGCCTGTGTGCCTGTGGTGTCCAGGTGTGATATGGCCTGTGGTGCTTAAAAATACACACATCTGGAGCTGAGAGCGCACTCTCCATCCAGATGTGCCCCAATGACACACATGCATGCGTGCACGCACACACACACACACACACACACACACACACACACACACACACACACCATACACACACACACCCACACACACACCATACATACACACACTTTACAACCTATCGTAATCATGGACCTTTGTAATGTTTTAGAGTAGTGGGGTGGAGTGTTGTTCTGTCTGTACGCGCGCCTGCACAGACATCAGCTGTGTGTCTGTGTCAGGTGTGTTTGGACAGAAGTCGACAGGTGGTATTTTGATGTCAATCAGTGTTAAGATAGATGACACATTGAATAGACAACAATGGAGATGGTGATACAGACACACACACACACACACACACACACACACACAATAAGTCAGCCATGATACAGTGCAGTGTTTGGTCAAGCATGGTTGGGTGGAGACTGAGGCAATTAGCAAAAGCTACATAGCGTACGCTTTGGATACAATGTGTCTCCAGTTCCAGCTCTCGTGTAGCTACAGATTAGTCATTTATTTTCACTGTGTGTGTGTGTGTGTGTGTGTGTGTGTGTGTGTGTGTGTATGCCTAATGCACACAGGTGTTGATGCATGGTTCACATTAACACATAATTGTTAACATTGACACAATATTGAATGAACAATGGAGCCGAGTGTTTCACAGTGGACCTGCAGAGCCACACACTCACACATGTTGTCCATGGCTGTTTCCACCTTCCTGCTCTTCCAGTGGGCCGCACAGTACCGTCTGCAGGCCGCCCGCATACAGTACCAACCCTGCTAACCCAGCATGCTGAGCTGTTATGGAGGCTCATTCAGATCATTGGTTCGATCCCCGGCTCCTCCAGACCGCATGTCGAAGTGTCCTTGGGCAAGACACTGAACCTCGAATTGCTCCTGATGGCTGTGCCAGCACCCTGCGTGGCAGCTGGCCACCTTCGGTGTGTGAATGGTTGAATGTAGGCACATTGTAAAGCGCTTTGGAGAAAAACACTATATAAATTTAGCATCTTTGTGGTGTGTGTGTGTGTGTGTGTGTGTGTGTGTGTGTGTGTGTGTGTGTGTGTGTGTGTGTGTGCCTGCATCTGTACTCGCATGCATGTATGTGTGTGTATGTGTGTGTATGTGTGTGTGTGTGTGTGTGTGTGTGTGTGTGTGTGTGTGTGTGTGTGTGTGTGTGAGAGAGAGAGAGAGAGAGCATGCATTAATATTGATTTTGCATTCCAGCAGGGGGTCTCTGAGTCTGAACCTCACATTCGCTACTGAAGCCCCTGGGGACATAGACAAACACACACTCGCGTGGGCACAGGCACACACACACACACACACACACACACACACACACACACACACACACACACACACACACACTAAAAGTTGTGTGAGATGTAATTAAGGTGATATTAGCATGATTGTAAAGAGACAGAATGACTCTCTAAGAAGTGTGGGCAAGTTTGAGACACACAGCTTTAGAAATGAAAGAAATATTAGTTGAGCTTTCAACAATAGAAGCGTCCGCTGTGCTCAATGATAATATGCAGAAGAGTTCATGTCTAATCAACCGCTTCCACATGAATATCTGAGGTGTGTGTTCACATGCACCAAAACACTCAAATAATATTTTAGAATTTCCCCAACACTTGTCATCATTATTTAGCTCTAAGTGGATGAACATGTACAGAGAGAATGTTATGTTCCTGCTGTTTATAGCACATGTTATTGGGCATGTTGGGGCGGTGCGTTCAGTCTGAGGTGGTTTTACACCGTGCACTTTCATTCTGACTGGGCTGTTAGTCACATGATTCCTGGAATATGAGGGTCCATGTTTCCAGCCTCCATGTGGAGAAGCTTCCACACTTTCTATTTTGCAAGATAACAGACATGAGCAACCCAAGAGACATGCTGAATGTAACCGTTTCTCTGGCTTTAGATGTGTGTGGTCTGTCTGTCTGCCTGTCTGTCTGTCTGCCTGTCCGCCTGTCTGTCTGCCTGTCTGCCTGTCTGTCTGCCTGTCTGTCTGCCTGTCTGTCTGCCTGTCTGTCTGTCTCGCTGTCAGTCTGTCTGTCTCTGTTTGTCTGTCTGTCTGTCTGTCTGTCTCTGTCTGTCTGTCTGTCTCTGTCTGTCTGTCTGCCTCGCTGTCAGTTTCTCTTTGGGGATTCTCTTCATAAGTCTATACACACACACACACACACACGCGCGCGCGCGCGCGAATCTCCAGACTCATGTAGATTTGAATCCTGCCTCAGAATAATTAATAACTTTGTGTTCATTTATTTATTTGTTTGTATTTGAGGCTGACAGAAGTGGGAAGACTGTGTGTGTTTTTGTGTGCGCAATTGTGTGTGTGTGTGTGTGTGTGTGTGTGTGTGTGTGTGTGTGTGTGTGTGTGTGTGTGTGTGTGTGTGTGTGTGTGTGTGTTTGTGTTGTTGTGTGTGTGTGTGTGTGTGTGTGTGTGTGTGTGTGTGTGTGTGTGTGTGTGTG